>NW_006159520.1:1595613-1668552 GCF_000334495.1 Tupaia belangeri chinensis
GTGTGTGTGTGTGTGTGTCTGGGGGGGGTGGGGTATGAGAACATTTAAGATCTACCCTCTGCAAATTTTAAGTACACAATATGGCTAACTACATTCACATCAATGTATATTGGACATTCAGAACTTCTTTATCTTGTATAATTGAAATTTTTTACCCTTTTGTGAACATTTCCCCAAATACCCTTCCTCTCATTTTCTGGAAACCACATTCTATTTTTTTTTTTCTATGAATTCAAAATTTTTAGATTTGATATATAAGCAAGATCACATACTATTTGTTTTTCTGCATCTGGTTTATTTTCTTAGCAAAAGGTCCTAGAGGTTTATCCTTATTGTTGCAAATGGCAGGATTTCCTTCTTTTTAAAAATTTATTTTTTCCCTTCATCTGTGAAAGAGTGAAAGGGGGGGCACCCATAACAGGGTCTCACTACATGGTGATTCCCTACAAGCCTTCTATTAATAGTTGGCCGGAAGCAAAGATGCACCCAGTGTGTTCAGGTCAACTTGGCATCAGAGCCTAGGCCTTTCCTATAAGGCTCCAGTATCACATAGTGGTGACCCATACCTCTGCTAACTGTGGCTGGGCAAAGACTTTCTTTCTTTTTTTTTTTTTAAGGTTGAATAATATTCTACTGAATATATATGCCACTTTTTCTTTGTCCATTCATCCAGTGATAGGCAAATATTTAGACAGTTTCCTTAGTTATTATGAATAGTGTTGAAATAAACATGAGACTACAGATCTCTCTTCTGATACTAACTTTATTCCCTCAGAACATAAACATTATATGGTAGTTGTTTTTAAATTTTTCAGAAACATCTATCTTTTATTTAAAATTTTTTAACTTTATTTTTCTCTTGCCAGAGGGTACATGTGAGTGAGTGAGTGAGAGAGAGAGAGAGAGAGAGCGAGCGAGAGCACTTTCCAGTGAGGCAAGGTCAGATTGTAATTCTCTTTCTTCAATGTTTCCATCCTGTCAGAATTTGGGGGCATGCATACATATGTGCCAAGTGTGCTGTTCAAGCTGCTGGAGCCATTACTCAAGCTGCAGTTGGGAATCACAACTCCCAACACACAGTGCTTCACCACTGGGCTGTGGGGCTGGCCCCCTCCATGCTGTTTTCCAGAATTGCTAAACCAATTTACATTTCCATCAACAACACAGAAGGCTTCCTTTTCTCCAACACTTGTTATCTTTTGTCTTTCTGATAATAGTTATTCTAATGATGTGAGAATGGTTTTCATTTGCATTTTTCTGATTGCTGAAGCTGAACATCTGCTTTTCCTGAGATTTTTTGCTACAGAGCAGGTGTCCCAGAGAGAAAGAGAGAGACAGAGAGATAGAAAGCAAGAAATCACCACGGGGTGGGGTGGCCACACTGCAATCCCTTCTCCTTTTGGGACTGTGGGCATGCATACACACACACACACACACACACACACACACAGGTACCTGCATGACCTACATGAGTTTTGTGCAGCTGGGTTCAGGACTCCAACTCCAGTCAACTACGTGGGAGTCCAGCAACATAACTATTTCACCATCTGCTGGTTCCACTGAATACTTTTTCATATGCCTGTTGGCCATTTGTATGTCTTGGCCATTTGTATGTATTTTTTTTTTTTTTTTTTTTTTTGCGTGCGGGCGCGTGCGATAGAGAGAGAGAGAGACAGAGAGAGAGAGAGAGACAGAAAGTGAGAAATCACCCCACCGGGGGAGGGGGGGTGGCCACACCTCAATCCCTTCTCCATTCTCCTCTCGGGATCTTGGGTACGCATGCACACGCACCCGGTGTGAGTTTTAAGCCACCGGGTCCAGGATGCGAACCGCAATCGACTACATGGGAGTCCAGTGACATAGCCATTATGCTAACTACTGGTCCCTTGTATGTCTTCTTTTGAGAAATGTCTATTCAAGTCTTTTGTCCATTTTTTTAAACTAGACTATTGGCATTTTGCTATTGAGTTGCCTGAGCTTTTGGTGACATAGTCAAAAAAATCATTGCCCATATGAGTGACAAGGGGCTGTTCACCTGTTTTCTTCAAGTAGTTTTTAGGTTGTAAGTTTAACTCTTTAATCCTTTTTTGAACTGATTCTGTGTTTTGGTGTGAAAATACAATCTAATTCCTCTACCTGTGGAATTCCTCAGCACCATTTTATTGAAAAGACTAGCCATTATCCACCATGTGTTCTTGGCACCCTTGTTGAAGATCAGTTGACCACAGATGACACTGACACAGGGAACATGGGGATGGAGGAGTTCTAATCAGGCCCAGCACCTGCAGCAGGACATAGGTTCTTGTCCGCAGTTCACAAAGAGTTAGAAATGCAGAAACGCAGATGTAGGTAAGCAAGTGGGAATTTATTAAGAGACAGAGGGTAGAGCAGAGCTCCCCAGTAGGGAGCGAGTGAGTCCCAAGTGGGTTGCAAAGGAAGAACTGGAGTGACGGGTTTTTATCTGGGTCAGAAAGGCTTTGTCCATGCTAATTCCCAGCTGTGCATGCATTTTCCTTATAGAGGTGGTGGGATCACATGCTGGATGGGTTCTATTATTCTTCCTAATTTTGGCATAGGTATGAAGGTCAGAAGACCCTCTTTGCCTTAAAGCTTTGGGCCATAAGACCATTACCTTCTTCCTGGAATGTGGTGGGACCAGGAAAAAAAGACTTTGTCTTAGGAAAATCATTAAGTCAGTGCTGTAAGCTGTCTCTGTGGGCAAACAGTTCAGCAACAGCTGAACTATTGTGTCTTCATCCCAAAACTTAGCCATTTTATGATTTCATCTTGGGTCTATACTCCAACTATATTCTTAGAGTTCCTGTCTCCTACCTCACACGGTGTTTATAAGGCTTTTACAATGAAGTAGTGGATAATGGTCACAAGAAATCTTAAATCATTTAGGTGCATGGGATGCGTCCCCTTTGGTGCTGTTAACTGTGGCCTGCACTGGTTAGTCTTACATTTTTTTGAGTGGGGTTAAGACTAAGTATGGTCTTCTTAGAGTGGACCAATTTGGGGACTATAATTTTCCATGCACTTAAACTCACTGGCCTATTGGGACCAGCAGATGGCGTAATGGCTATGTTGTTGGACTCCCATGTAGTCGACTGCAGTTCAAGTCCGAAACCCAGTGGCTTAAACTCATGCCGGGTGCGTGTGTGTGCGTGCTCAAGATCCCAACAGGGGAAAGGAGGAGAAGGGATTGCAGCGTGGCCATCTCCCCCACGGGATGATGTCTCACTTTCTGTCTCTCTGACTCCCTCCTTCTGTCTCTCTGACTCCCTCTGTCTTTCTGGAGAGTGCACGTGCCCTATAGCAAAAACCTCCCCCTCCCCCCCCCAAAAAAAAAAACCTCTTTGGCCTATAATTTCCATTAGGTCCAAGCACTTAAATTCCAAACTTAGGAACTATCCTGTCTTGAATCCTTGCCTTTTAATTATTTTGTTTGTATGCCTCAAAAGTACAGTATAGATATGGGGGACAGAGAGCAGGAAGGAAAGTTATTTTTCCATCACTTAGAGTAGGCTGACTGGTTTTGGGTAGATTGCCCGGTTTCAGGATCTTCCTGAGTCTCAGTTGGTTTTCCATCTTGACTTCCGTATTTTCATGAACGGCCTAGCCTGAAGAGCCTCTACCTCAGCACGAAACAGTTTCAGGCATAATTTATTTTCATAGCAGCTTGTCCTACCTAGTGATGGAAACAATATGCTAACAATAAAATAAACAAAATCAGCATGTTTTTCCTCTGTTGTCATCTCCTGCTCTCCTTTATAACTAGACAAATAGCAAGTATTCAGAGATGAGTAGTTGTGTGATTGGTACTATGGGTAGTTTAAATACGTCATGACTGTTCTGACAAACCAATATTTGTATTTGAAACTTATGGAGATTGTATCACACAAACTTAAGATATTTTCCTTGATTATTTTTTCTTAAAATGAAAATAGTAATTTACAACACATTTTAGAAATTTTAAAAGTGTGAAGTTCTGATGTTTCAACACTTGAGTTGTGAAGTTAAAAAATTCTGTGCTAAAGTAGTTTGAATAAAGGTAGAAATATATTCAAATCACAATTAACTATACTTGAAAGCATACTGAGTAACCTTTCTTAACAAAGTAATTATTTGAACAAAGTTCAGGTGTAAAAAAATGTTCAGAGTATGAACATACAGAATATGAAAGAATAATATAAATTGCTTTTAACCTTTACTGTTCAACATTCTTTTTTAGGAAGACTATTGCAATGAATGATTTCAATTATGTCCATTATTAGCCAAATGAATGACAGAAGAGCACAATGTGTAGAAGCAATAATTAACATGCCTTATCTTGGCTAATTTGGGCAGTTATAAAAGAGGACTCAGATTAATGTAACATACAGGAATTACCACAGGTGAGTATGCGTAGGAGGGGAAATCAGCAATTGAGAAAGAAGCATAATTAAAGCTCATGTTCTTTTGTTTTGCTTTGTTTTTGATTTGCCAGGGGGTATGTTCAGTCACTGGAGAGAGAGAGACAGACAGAGAGAAAGTGAAAAGCATCATGTATGGGAGACAATCATACTGCAATTCCTTCACCATGTCTCCCTCTTTCAGGATTTTGGGTATGCATGCACAGGTACCCAGAGCATTTTTCAACCTACCAGGTCCAGGATTTGAACCCACAGTCAATCCTGTGTGACCTAGCCACCTTAACCACCATGTCACTGGCTGCTCCAAACTAATTCTAATTAGTATAGGCATGATTTTTTTTTTTTTTTGAGAGAGATTTTTGCTTTAGGGCACATGTGCTTGCCAGAGAGACAGAAAGAAACAGAAACAGAAAGTGAGAAATGACTGCCTGAGTGGGTTGCCATGCAGCAATCCCTTCTCCCTTCTCCTCTCAGGATCTTGGGCACACACACACATGCGCCCAGGGTGCGTCTTAAGCCGCTGGGTCTGGGAGTCAAACTGCAATCGACTACTTGGAGTCCAGTGACATAACAATTACACCATCGCTGTTCTCAGTATGGGTACATCTAATGTTAACCCAAAGTTGGAGAGTTTAAAAAATATGGTAGAGGTTGGAAGGTAGCACAGCAGGAAAATGTAATGAATGCACTGCAAGGGTGAGTCACATAACTATGTTCCTGGCTCACATCTGGAGACCTCCCTGAGTACAACTGTGCATGCATGTGCCTATGATCAGGGGCTAACTGAGGCTGGGGGTGATCACAGTGTCAGAATCTGGTTAAGGGTACTGTTTTATTCTCTCTCTTCCTCAGGAAAGAAAGAAATAAACTTTTAAAATATGTTTAAAGTATATGTTAAAAAAATCTGAAGAGGTACCAGCAGTTAGCGTAATGGCTATGTCGCTGGACTCCCATGTAGTCTTACCACAGTTTGAGTCCCGGACCTGGTGGCTTAAACTCGTGTGTGCAAGCGTGCCCAAGATCCTGAGAGAAGACTGGAGGAGAAGGGATCGTAGTGTGGCTGTCGCCCCTGGGGAGTGATTTCTCGTTATCTCTCTGTCTCTGTCTTTCTGGCAAGCGCACACACCCTAAAGCAAAAACCTCTCCAAAAAAAAACCAAACAAACAAAAAAACCTGAAGGAGAAAATAGGTAGCAGATCACCAGGGGTAAAATGCTTGAAAAACCATTCAGGCTGCTTGGAAGACAGAAACACCGACTATGAGACACATATGCACTGTGACAGATCTAAAAGGTCAAAAGAGAACTCTGTAGGTAGTTAGGAAAGCAATCCATAGGGACATCTTTGAATACACTGAAAGTATCTAGAGCATCTCATAACATTTTTTTTCTGAATTAAATACCGAAGAAGAACGCAAAAAATAAAAAGACAAAAGGTAAGCTGAGGACTAAATAGCCAACATGAGGGAATTAGACTAACTACTGAGCTTCTCATTAGGTAATGAGGACAGTAAGAGGATGAAAAGTAGCAGAGAAGTTTAATTCAGTTTTATTTTACTTTGACCTTTGCTGTACAGTACAGTGGGGAAACGACTATTCCAAGGGCACTTTCTGAGAAAATCAGTGGGGCCGTTGCAGAGAGCAATCTCCTAGGAGGAAATAATAAAGCAACTTGAGAAATTCTACAGCAATAAATCACCATGGCCAGATGGTATTCAACTGAGAGTTTCTGAAGGAAATAAAGTGTGAAATGGCTGAGCTACAGATGAGGATATGTAATGTATCCAGCAAACCAGCAACTGTTTCCAAATATCGCAATCCTGCTAATATGAAGCTTTTCTGTAGGAAAGAAAAACAATCAAATTAAGATTAATAGAATTATGGACCAGAGGCTCTCTTGGTGATAATAGAGAAACTGATAGAGTCTAATTAAGAATAGCTTCCTTCAACATCAGGATAAGGTTAACCTACTAAGGTCAAATAGCCCACTGAGTCTATAAAGAGAACACTGTTTCTCTCCATCCTATTAAACTTATCTGGAAATGTCAATAAAATACTAGATAGAAGTAAACCAGTAAATGTAATTTATTTGGGAATTACATGAAGCTTTTAACAAGGTCACATGCTACTATTGGGGAAAATAAATAAGCAGTCTTTGGGAGGAGAGGCCACAAGAGAAACTTCTGTCATTAATTGCAAAACTTGCTAAGTAATGAAAACAAAGTTTCAGGGACAATTTTTTTTCTTTTCATTAACAGCAGCTTACCTCTTAAATTTGAAGAAAAAAATTTTTCAATGTAGACAAAAGGCAGAGTAATAGTAAGGAAAGAAGATGAGCTCCTAAATTAAGAAGAAAAACAACAGGGCAATAGGGAAGGGCAAAATAAGCATGTAACAAAATTTTATCTATCAAATGAAATTTGAAATTTGCCACTGAGATTACGTTTCTCGTCACTGTGCTCTATGTGCTCTCTGTCAGCACTAGAGACGAAAGGAAACTAGTAAGTAATGATGCTGATGTTTATATACTCAAAGGAGAGCTCTCTCTTTCAATAAGGTTATCTGAAACATGTATTTGCTCTTTGGTCAAACAATTTCATTCATTCTTTGTTCATTCATTCATTTATTGCCAGAAGGCATACACACTCACCAGAGAGAGGGAGGCAGGGAGGGAGGGAGAAGGAGAGAGAGAGTGAAAGAGAGGGAGGGAGAGAAAGCATTGCCTCAATGGGGCATGACCATGTTGCAATCTCTTCCCCTCTACTTCTTCATCCTGCTGGGACCTTGGGTATGCACATGCACCTAGCATGTTCCTCAAGCTGTCAAGGTCAGGACTCAAACTGCAGTCGGCCACATGTGAGATCTGGTTCCCCTAAAGACTATGTTATGGGGCTGGGCCTTGGATCAAACAGTTTCTAAAAATTTTTCTCTGTTCCTACCTTCATAACCAGGGGCATATTTTTCTAAAATTATTAAATGAAGGAAAATATTCAATCTTTTCTTTTTTTTTTGGAGAGGTTTTTGCTATAGGGTGCCTGTGCTCGCCAGATAGACAGAGAGAGATAGAAAGCGAGAAATCACCCCCCAGGGGGGATGGCCATGCCGCAATCCCTTCTCTTCATTCTCCTCTCGGGATCCTGGGCACACACACATGCGCCCGGTGTGAGTTTAAGCCACTGGGTCCGGGACTTGAACCGTGGTCGACTATGTGGGAGTCCAGCGACATAGTCATTACGCTAACTGCTGGTCCCGAAAAAATTCAGTCTTTAAATTGGAACCACAAAAGCATAAAATTTCTCTCCAAAAAGCAATCTTCATATGCTGATAACCCAATTCTAAGACATCCAGTTACTTTTTCATTCTCTACAAAAAGGAGCAGTATGATATAGAGAAAGAGCAAGAGCCATTCAGTTAAAAGATCGAAAAGAAATCCACACACATGCCTGGGGCAATCTCTTGTGCCACTATTTGAGAGCTGCAAATGTTACCCAATTTTTATATCAACCACTTGCTCTTAGAATTGTCCTCTGAAGCTACAGAAAGTACCAAGAGCCCTTCAAATATTATAGATTATTTCAAATATTTAAAAAAATCCCCAAGTGCACATGCCCTACGGCTAAAAAACTAAAAATTAAAAAACAAACAAACAAAAAGACTATTAATTGTAGAAAATATAAAAAAGCATTTAAAAATTTTGAGTTTTCATATTAACACTTTATCTAAAGATATCTATGGCTAATACATGGTCATATTGTTTTCAGAGTTTTTTCTATGAAAACCTTTTATGAAGACTTGAGATCCAAGTATTTATATCATCTCTGCTTAAGCTACTATCTCTGTAACTCTCTTAAACAAAGGAAGCCATAATAAAACACAATATTTGACATTAACTCTGTTAATATAATCCCTCAGCCACAATGTTCAGTGACACATATGATTAAGTATATGTTATAAAATCTCTTACCAACTCCAGAACAGCTTTTCAAGATGTTCTGAAAGGAGTAGTATACCAGGAAAACTAAAAAGTCAGATGGACAGATTTAAGAGAACAGAAAAACAAACAAAGAAAAAACAACAACAAAAAAATAACAAGAAAATGGCTCACTTAGTGATAGGAACATGTCCAGAAATACTGATAATAACATTTAATGTTAATAAATTAAGTTCTCCAATCAAGAGACACAAACTGGCTGAATGGATGAAAAGCCAGAAACCCCCTATCCATTGCCTCAAGAAACACACCTTATGAATAAAGACACACATAGACTAAAAGTGTAAGGCTGAAAAAAGATATTCCATGCAAATGGAAATCAAAAAAGGGCTGGATTTTCAATACCAATTTCAGACAAAATAGGCTTTACGACAAAGACTGTAAGAAGAGACAAAGGAGGGCATTATATAGTGGTAAATGGACTAATTCATCAGAAGACATAACACTTACAAATATCTATGAACCCAACTCAGGAGCATCTAAATATATGAAGGAAAGACTGCAAGAGCTAAAAGGAGAGATAGGGTGCAACACTATAATTGCTGAAGACCTCAATACCCCATTATCTCCTTTAGACAGATCTTCTAGAGAAAAAAATAAGCAGAGAGATAGAGGACCAAAATGATAAAAACCATTTTGATCCTTTCAATCAATGCAGAGAAAGCATTTGACAAAATACAACATCCCTTCATGATTAAGACTCAGCAAGACTGGAACCAACCCAAATGTCCACCCACAGATGAATGGATTGAAAAAGTATGGTACATATACTCAATGGGATACTATTCAGCCATAAAAAACAACAAGATCCTGCCATTTGATAGAAAGTGGTCGAATATGGAAGATTTATTGAGGAGTGAAGCAAGCCAGGCTATGAAAGATATTGTATGCATCCACTTAATATATACTGACCATCTACAATATATGGTAGAGATTGAAATATTGGAGGGCATAAAAGCAGTGAAAATAGTTATGGATGCTGAAGACAGTGTGAAACGGGAGGGAGCGGACAAAAGGGAAGAGTATAAGAAAATATATCATGAGAACAAATTGAGAGGCATGACATTTGTGGGACACAGAAATAGTTTATTACCTATTGATGATAACAAGTATAGTATTCTCTCCCGGACTAGTCTGAGCAGTATTTCATGTAGGTATATTCTGTTTACAAGCAAAATGATGTATAGGAATCGAATGTTTAGAAAAAAACGAGAATAAAAATAATAATCTAAAAAAATGAAAAGCTATTTGATGGTGATGATGTGGATAGTAATGTCTGTCTATACTGATATGTACGGTATCATTCTGTAAAGAGGAATGTTATACAGTGTTAAGATATATGTGGTTAAATGTAATATAAAAATTAAGAAATTATAAACTAAAATAAAAGTCACTATAAAAAATAAATCTCTAAGACTTTTCTCTCAAGTGCTAATGCTCAGCAATATCTATGCCACCCAATATGATGGAACTGGTTTTAGAGATTGACATTTGGAACTCTTTATATTTAATCCTGTTACACTGGTCAGATTTAGTGTCTAGTTCCAGCAAGTCAACATAGAGTCGTATTTTGATTCTATTATTTAAAGTATTAGTGATTCCCAACACACCTGCTATGATTTGCAATTAAAAAAAATTTTTAAAGAGATTTTGGCTATAAGTAGTGTGCAACTGCTGGAGAGACAAGAGAGAAACAGAGAGACAGAAAGCAAAGAAATCACCTCCTAGGGGGATGGTCACATTGCAATTCCTGCTCCTCCATTCTGCTTTTCGGATCTTGGGTGCACATGCACACATGCCCTGCCTGATTTTTTTCTTTTTTTAAAAAAATTTATTATCATAATCTTGTTTATATTACATTGAATCACATATAACTTTACAATGTATTACATTTCTTTTTCCAGAAGGAACCCTGCCTGATTTTTAAGCCACTGGGTCCGGGACTCAAACTGCTGTCACCTCCGTCCAGTGATATAACCACTATGCCATCTGCTGGTCTTGTGATTTGCAAGTTTAATCAGCACCCCATTTAAGTCTCGGCAATTACTTAAAAGAGAGAAAAAGGTTATAGAAAGAATGATGTAATATGTCAATAGGGACCCTCCTATACTGATAACAGACTTTACCAGCTATACATTAGGCTTATCTGTTAATTAATTTACTAAGTCATTTGTTTATGGCATTTTTTTTTTTTTTGAGAGGTTTTTGCTATAGGGCGTGTGTGCTCGCCAGACAGATAGAGACATAGAGACAGAAAGCGAGAAATCACCCCCCAGGGGGGATGGTTATGCCGCAATCCCTTCTCCTCCATTCTCCTCTCGGGATCTTGGGCACACACGCACACGCGCCCAGCGTGAGTTTTAAGCCACCGGGTCCGGGATGCGAACCACAGTCGACTACATAGGATTCCAGCAACATAGCCATTATGCTAACTGCTGGTTCCCTGGTATTTCTTAATATATACATTTTTTTCCTTTTCTTTTATTGTCAGAGGGTGCATGTGCTCACCAGAGAGGGAGAGAGAGAGACAGAGAGAGGGAGAGGAAGAAGGCAACTCCCAATGGGGTATATCACATTACAATCCTTTCTCCATCTCTCCATACCATTGGCATTTGGGGCACACATGCACCCATGCCTATCGTGTTTTTAAAGCTGCCAGAATCAGGATTTGAACCACAGTAGGTCATGTGGATCCAGCACCCTCAACAACTAGACATGGGGCTCCCCACACATTATTACAACATACAATCTCATGTCTTTACAGAAGAGATTTATCTCTGAAAAACTACTGTGGGGGCCAGCAGGTGGCATAGTAGTTGAGGTGCTGGACTCCCACATGGCCAACTGTGATTTGAGTCCTGGACCTAGCATCTTGCTTTCTCACTTTCCCTCTCTCCCTCTGTCTCTCTCTGGTCAAATTAAAGAGTAATAATAAATAAATAAAATTAAATAAATAATTTTATTAAAAAAATCACTGTGGACAGGAGAGTTATACTTAATCTGTGGTTAAAAAAAGAGTAAAAGATTAATTTGTTAATATGGATGTGGGTCTTGGAGCAAATTAACATTATTAATCTATAACAATTGAATTAAAAAAATAAGTTACCAAAAAACAATATTACCTCTTCACATAGATATTGTCTAAGTGAACTTTGAACTATTCCAATGAAAGTAAACTGAGTGAAGGAGAAAAAAGAACTGAAGTAGATTGAAATCATGCTAATGCTGATAAATGAGGAACACTGATCTAATAACTGCATAGCATCAGCAGCAGCCTCCTGACTAGAGTCTGTTGTTTGCTAATAAATCTATTGCTATTTAGTTTGTAAAGCAGCTATGGCTATTTACCTGAAAGATAAATAAATAACTTGTACTTTAACTTTTTTTGTGACTTCATATGTTAAACAACCTTCATACTTAAAAAAATGCAATTATTGAAGCAGAGCTGAATGGCCCCAGAGCACACAGGCTCCATTAAATTTGCTCACATCTAATTACTTCTGCCCATAACAGGTGAGAAATTTATTCTGATAAGATCTTTTCTTTATCTAGTAGGCAAATAAAAAAAAAAAAAGAGAGAAAGAAAAGAAATAAAATCAGTGAATCTTAATCTAGTTACTACCCAAAACTATTTGTGGTATTTGCTCTTTAAGACCCTATAAAGCTGGGCTTTGTGTAATAACCATTATAATTATGTTAACTGCTTAATACAAACATTTATTTCTAAAAAATTAGTGTAAGTCATTATCAAAGTCAACTATGATTGCATTTCCTATATCTTTCAAATTAAACATTTTAAGGTCAGTTAAAAACATTATTACTTAGAAATTGTGATACTGCTCCAGTTTTACAAAACACATAGCTATATCCAATCTGAAATGTCTCTAATAAAGCAAATAAAATTTGGAATTAAAAAGTGTTGTATAAGAAGCAAAAAAAAAAAAAAAGATAACCTACAGTTTAGATACTAACTTTAATGAATTTATCAGGAAAAGAGACAAAGAAATCTCCTAGTTCCAATTCCACTGAAAAACCACAGGCTTTACTTTTTTTTTTTTTTTTTTTGCCTATTTTCCATCTATTATCTGAGAAATTCTAAATGAGTTTTTTCAAATAATTATTTAATTTTATTTTATTTATCATTACTAATGGGTTGTTAGAAAAGTCATGACTCTTTTTTTTTATGTAAAAAGTCTCATGATTTTTCCAAGGACCCAATAATATTATCATTTTTAATTTGCTATAGGGCACGTGTGCACATCAGACAGAGAGGGGGGAAATGAGAAAGCACGCTGCCAGGTCTGGGACTTGAACTATGGTGGGGCATGTGGGAGTCTAGTGCCTTAACCACCACACCACCTGTTGGCCCACTCTCAATGAGTTTTAAAGGTGTAGAAAAAAGAAGTATAATAGATTTATGCTGCAGTACAGTTCTACCACCCCACAAAATAAAACAGCAAATGAAAGGAGGATATGAGAAAAGTTTATCAAAGTAAATTTACTTGTTCACATACACTATAGCATATCAAAAGTCACTTATAATTACCCTTATATGTACCCAGAAATAATTATGTGTATATGTCAAACTGTCAAAAAAATGTTCAGACTGTCCCATTTTAGTAACAAAAGTTTAAGATAAATATGAAAACATTGGATTTACCAGTGAGAAAATGAAGGCCATGAAAATGGAGGCTCTAGGATTAAGTGAATTTTCTAGGTTGCAAGGCTAAGAAGTGACAAATCAGGTATTAAAATGATAGATTTGTAATATGCATTTAGTAATCTTTCCTAAAGATCAAGTTAAACCATAAAAACAAGGGCTCCTAAAGCTAAGGCACATAAATAGCAATGTGACACAGGCTACCAATCCCAGAAAGACAAATTCCTTCCTGGAACAATACTTTTGTTACAAGAATTAGAGGGAAAAAAATTCCAAAACAAAGGACTATACTGGGGATATACATTTTAATGTTGGCATGTACTATAATGTCTAACACAGTAAATTATCATGAAGTGCAGAAAATGGTCCTCAATCTTAGCTTCCACTTAGAACCAATTACTTGACAAACATTTAACAAATACCAATACCTATGCCTCATCTAAGAACAACCAAATCAGACCATTTGAGAATAAGGCCTACCTATAAGAAGTACTTTTTTAGAGACTCCCCAGGGGATTCTAATGTGAAGCCACAGTTACAAATCAGGGGTGCTATGTTAAAAGGAGGATGAACAAAATATGGACAAGAGTCCTGGTAGTTTAAACACAAAGGGTAGATACCTTTAGTTAAACACAAAGGTAGAAGTACATGAAAGCTAGAGGAATACAAGAGAAAAAGAAAAATGATGATGTTTAAAATGTCTAAAAATGGAAAATATTTCATGGATGAGGGGTTGCTGAAAGAGGTGTTAGTCTTCCAGATACCACGATTGCTACATTGGGTTTTACTGTCATCACTCACTTTCCTATGGAATGAATTTTCCAGACTTACATTCATAATAGACTCCTTGAACACAACCAGAAAATGAAAAAAAAGTCTTATTAGGATGGTAGGGATGATATGAATTGTTGATTAAAAACTAAAAGCATTGGGATCAGCAGTTAGCGTAATGGCTATGTTGCTGGACTCTCATGTAGCCGACCGCGGTTCGCGTCCTGGACCCGGTGGCTTAAAATCACGCTGGGCGCGTGTGCATGCGTGCCCAAGATCCAGAGAGGAGAATGGAGGAGAAGGGACTGCGGCATGGCCATCCCCCCAGGGGATGATTTCTCGCTTTCTGTCTCTCTGTCTCTCTCTGTCTGTCTGGCGAGCGCACGCGCCCCTATAGCAAAAACCTCTAAAAAAAAAAAAAAAAACTAAAAGCATTTTCTGCATTCCAGGAAGAAAAGAGGTACATACATAAAAAGGTTGACTCATTAGCAAAAAAAAAATACACACATAAAACTAATAGGCAAGTTACTCATAAAAGGATAAAACTCAAATTATCTATAAACATTTTAACTGTCATATGCTAATATAATGAAAGACAATCTGAAGTCAGAACAAAATAATTTGAAATATACCACTTCCTGACATAGATTTTGAAGACATACTCCACATGAATAAATTAAGAAGAATACAAAGGGACAAAGAATAAGGAAGGTGTGGCATAAAATTAAATTAAGAGCAAGCCAGTCAGATACATAATTGTGTCAAAGATTTTTGTAAATCAGACTATTAAATGCAAATGTCAAATTCATGTTTGAAAGAGAAGCAATATATATAACTAATAATAATTGACAAAAATATCAGCAATAACATAGATTCAAATATTATAGAACAGAAAAGGTGAATAAAACAGACTGGAAAAAGTAAAGTATGATGGCAACTGACATACTGGGTTATTGGGAAAGTAGTGATGCGTTTTTGCATAGAAAAGCATAGAAAAATATGTCATGACTTTCCCAACAACCTAGTATATACCAACAGGCACTGAGAAAGACCAAAATTCCTTTAGTTAAATTAGAAGAAATAAGAACTTTTCTGTATAAGTATTTTTTAAAAGAATTATTTTTATTTAATTAACTTATTTAAGTGTTTATTTATTTAAATTTGACCAGAGAATGACAGAGAGCGAGAAAGAGAAAGTGAGAAACCAAGCCGCCAGGTCTGGGACTTGAAGCACAGTTGGCCATGTGGAAGTCCAGCGCCTTTAACCACCATGCCACCTGCCGGCTCCTGAACGTAAGTTTTTAAATCAGGAGAATCAGTAGTATATTCTCAACAGGAAAGCAAGATTCCAATCCTTAAAGACCCACTGAAGACTTCACTTAAAAATAAAACTACTGGACTATACTGAAAATTCCACTGGTTCCTGTAGACTGCCATCAGCAAACATTGTCTCTTCTTTTATTTTTATTTATTTATTTATTTCTGTAGGGTGTGTGTGCTTGCTGGAGAGACAGAGAGCACGCGCGAGAGAGACAGAGACCGAGAAAAAGTAAGAAAGCACCCCACACCCCCCCCCAACGGGGGTTGGCTATACAATTCCTTCCCCATTCTTCTTTTGAAATTTTGGGCACATACACACCCAGCTTGTATTTCAAGCCACCAGTTCCAGGGCTTTAAGTTTTGTAGGTCAGATAGTTCTTTCACAAACACTTAATTCTTCCACTGTAGCCTGAAAGCAGCCACAGACAATATGTACACTAAATGAGCATGGCTGTATCTCAATAAGCTTATTTAAACTTATTATTCAGGTAGTGGGTCAAATTTGATCTGCAAGTAGTAGTCTGACAATTGCTACCATAAGACCGTAGTTCTCTATGTTAACTTCATATTATAGTCAATTTACATTAGAACCTAAAATAAATATACATGCCTGGATTCCTCCCCAGATATCTGGAGTATAGCCTGGTTACAGAGATTTTTTTTAAAGCTCTACAGGTGATCGACCTGCTGCAAGTGTTGAAAACTACTGTTCTAGGAGCTGGCAGATGACATGGTGGTTAAGGGCACTGGACTCCCACATGGCCAACTGCAGTCAGAGTCCTGGAACAGGCAGCTTGCTTTCTCACTCCCCAGCCCCACTCTGTCCCTCTCTGGTCAAATTAAAATGAATAAATAAATAAAATAAAATGAAATAAAAATAATTCTTAAAAAAAAATGAAAACTACTGTTCTAGGAACTTGACCTACAACCAATATATGTCTAAGAAATAAAAAAAAGGTGGTAAAGATGTCTTTTTGGTTGTAACATTCCTAAATGTTATACCAGGCTTTCCAGTACAATATATAAATCAACTATCAGTGTAATGGACTCTCTTCACCTGAGAATCGTTATAGCTCTCACTATTATTAGCTTATAAAGTAGTAGAAATCAGACCTAAAACAGTAGACATATTTCTGAAAAAAAATTATAACAGATCAATTTGAATTTAAAGCTCAATCCTTTTTAGTCCTAGGGTCCAAGAATCTCAAATAGAACTAGGTTGTTGGCCCATCCAGAGGCCTAGCACTTAACGTTTTTTATATTAGTTGGGCAGACATTATTGTACTTTTTTTAAAGGATTATTTTACTTAACTTTTTTTTTAATGTATGTATTTATTTATTTATTTTAATGCAACCAGAGAAAGACAGAATGAGAAAGAAAGAGAGAGAGGAAGTGAGAGAGCAAGGTCCAGGACTCAAACCATGGTCGCCCATGTGGGAGTCCAGCATCCTTAACCACCACACTACCTGCCAGCCACCAGTAGTGCACTTTTAATGTTGATATTTGAAAAATTTAAGTTAAAGAAATGCTTTTGAAAAGATTAAAGCGAACTACTAATAGGATGTATTCCTCCCCCAAACAACATAGGAGATTAAGATATTCCATACAGTTGGACCAGAAGATGGCATGGAGATTTAAGGTGACTGGATCCCACATGGCTGACTATATATGGCTTGGGTCCCAGACACGGCAGATTGAAAAACACACTGAATGTGTGTGCACACACCCCAAATCCTGCAAGAATGGAGAAGGAGGGACTGCAGTATGGCCATCCCCCTGTGATGGTGATTTCTCACTTTCTCTTTCTCTCTCTTTCTCTCTCTCTGGCAAGTGCATGCACTCTGGAGCAAATGAAAACAAAACAAAAAAAAAACAAAAAATAATCAATATAGAAAAAAAGTAGAAAATAAAGGAAAAGGCAATAAAACAAGAAAAATTGATATTAAATGTATAAAATTAGAAAAAATTTAAAATAACTTACTGACTATACCAGTAAAAACACAGGTTAAATATCTGTAATCTGAAATTTTGAAATGCTCCAAAATACGAAACTTTTTGAGTCATAAGTAGAAAATTCCACATCTAACTTCATGGGACAGGGTCAAAATGGTATGAAAATACTATGTAAAATTACCTTCAGGTGATGTGTATAATGTGTACATGAAATGTAAATGAATTTTGTGTTCAGACTTGGTTATCATCATGCACAGGCACATATTTCCAAATCAGAAAAATCCCCAAATGTAAAAACACTTCTGGTCTCCAGTATTTCAGATAAGGGATACTTATTTAACAATAGAAGGGATATTTAACCTATAGTGAGTTTTTTTTCTTTTTTAATTTGTGTTTAAAGTCTATGTGCTGATTTCTTTAATGAGAGAGAGGAAGAGAGAGAGACAAAGAGAAAAAGAAAGAGGTACCCTCAATAAGGTCTCCATGTCACAGTCCACCACAAGCCTCAGTCAGCCAGGATCAGAAGCACAAGGGAGTGCCTGAAGTTTAGTGCGAAAACTTGGGACATGAACTCAGGACCCTCCCATGTGGCTTCAGTGTTTATGAACACCGAGCCAATGCATGCAGCTGCCAATAATAGGTTAAGTTTAAGAGGAAGATTTTTTTCTATAATAAAATGCAATGCTATGTATAAAACACCCAGTTAAAACCGTACAGACGATGGCATGGAGATTTAAGGTGACTGGATCCCACATGGCTGACTATATATGGCTTGGGTCCCAGACACGGCAGATTGAAAAACACACTGAATGTGTGTGCACACACCCCAAATCCTGCAAGAATGGAGAAGGAGGGACTGCAGTATGGCCATCCCCCTGTGATGGTGATTTCTCACTTTCTCTTTCTCTCTCTTTCTCTCTCTCTGGCAAGTGCATGCACTCTGGAGCAAATGAAAACAAAACAAAAAAAAACAAAAAATAATCAATATAGAAAAAAAGTAGAAAATAAAGGAAAAGGCAATAAAACAAGAAAAATTGATATTAAATGTATAAAATTAGAAAAAATTTAAAATAACTTACTGACTATACCAGTAAAAACACAGGTTAAATATCTGTAATCTGAAATTTTGAAATGCTCCAAAATACGAAACTTTTTGAGTCATAAGTAGAAAATTCCACATCTAACTTCATGGGACAGGGTCAAAATGGTATGAAAATACTATGTAAAATTACCTTCAGGTGATGTGTATAATGTGTACATGAAATGTAAATGAATTTTGTGTTCAGACTTGGTTATCATCATGCACAGGCACATATTTCCAAATCAGAAAAATCCCCAAATGTAAAAACACTTCTGGTCTCCAGTATTTCAGATAAGGGATACTTATTTAACAATAGAAGGGATATTTAACCTATAGTGAGTTTTTTTTCTTTTTTAATTTGTGTTTAAAGTCTATGTGCTGATTTCTTTAATGAGAGAGAGGAAGAGAGAGAGACAAAGAGAAAAAGAAAGAGGTACCCTCAATAAGGTCTCCATGTCACAGTCCACCACAAGCCTCAGTCAGCCAGGATCAGAAGCACAAGGGAGTGCCTGAAGTTTAGTGCGAAAACTTGGGACATGAACTCAGGACCCTCCCATGTGGCTTCAGTGTTTATGAACACCGAGCCAATGCAGCTGCCAATAATAGGTTAAGTTTAAGAGGAAGATTTTTTTCTATAATAAAATGCAATGCTATGTATAAAACACCCAGTTAAAACCGTACAGACACACATACACACATACACACACATACACACGGAAGGGTTAAAATAGAAAAATAGGCAACAATAAATAAGACAAATACCACAAAAGGTTATGGTGATCTTGTTATTAATACTAGAAAAAAATTTAAAGCAACAAAGACAAAAAAAGGATATATTTCAAATTTTTCAACTAATATAAATTAAATACAGAGAAAAATATATATTTCTGATGACTTTTGATGAATTAAATAATGTTGCCTTTTACAAATAAAATGAAAATCTTCCTTTACCAGCAGAATAGTCAACTAGATAGCTATGTGGCCCCTTCAACAAAAAAATATCTGGATGCACAGATTACAAAAAACATTTTTTTTTTAAAAATATCGCTGCACTCACAAAATTAAAAAAAGGTAATTTTAAAGAATTAAAGAAAAAATAAATAGTCAAAATCTTAACATGAACAATAAAGTAAAATGAAAGCTAGAATTGACCTGGGGAGGAAAAACAAACAAAAACTAATACCAATACTAGCATCAGGAGATTGACATAGGATCTACCTAAGGTGACAGAACTATACAGCTTCTTACAAGGTCAGAACTCTAAAAAGCAGCTAATGTGGTCGGTGGCAACTTCTCTTAATTCAAGAAAGGAAAAGAAAAGTCCTTCATACACACAAATCATCCCCAGAGGACTGAGACAACTTAAGCTTTATCACATGACAATAAAAATCCATAAACATAGGAAATAAGCAGTGGAAACAAGAATCCATACACAAGTGCACCCATACACAAAAAAAGACATTTAGAACACTGAGGATTTCACATATTAAAATGGTGAGATAAATAACAGACTATGTATAAAATGTTTAAAGAATTTTTAAAAATGAACGAGAGACAGGCAGAAAACAGGCAGTTTCCACTTATTCCCTTAAAAGAGTAACACTTAGAGGACTTGTCCTCCTATAGACAATCAGAAAATTAGACAAATATCAAAAATGGGTTTCAGACAAGGAACCTATGTAGTAGAATAGAACTATAATCCTTTCGGAGGAGAAGAAATGAGATGAGTCCTAGGATCACACCTGGCTTCTGCCTGGAGGCAATTTTCAGACATCAGTGCACAGAAAGGGAATTCAAACTGAGTTCCAGTGGTCTTTCTGACTCAAGGAGCTAAAGAACAGAGTTTGAGAAAGTTGAGGTGTCTAGAATTTTAGTACAGGATAACAGAGAAAGTATGAGAGAGAAGGTATGAGGTATAAAAAGTTCCAAAAGTCTGATTAAGGCCCATAAATTTGCTGGTTAAAGACAAATTTGCTCATGATAGAGTGAAACTACATCAGGTTGGACAAAGAACACCTGATGGGGAAAGAACAATTACCAAGGAACTAAATAACATCTAAAGCTTATGTAATGCTAGACATCCTCTGGGTTCTCAACAGACTGTTTAGATACACATGACATTCAGTAAAACTTGAGAAATGTCATATCTGAGTAGTACAGGTAAACTAGCCCAAAAGTACAGGCTACGCTAGATGTACACCATGAAACCAAAGAAACAAACATCAAAGAAATTAGAACAATGGACAAGAACATTCTAGAAGTGTTCTAAAGTTCTACAGATCCAGGATGCTAAAGTATACCAATCAGTTTAAAAAAAATAAAAGTGACATACTCTCAACTGCAAGAGACAAGAAACAGAGGAAAGATTTTAAAAGCATCTAGAAGGAAAAAAAAGACACATCTACAAAATAATGAGACAATTATAAAAAAAACCAAAAACTTGTCAGCATCAGCAATGAAAACTAGATGACAATGGATTAATATATTCAGAGTGCCAAGACAAAATAATTACCAATGCAGAATACACTATTTTGAGAACAATAAAAAAATTGTAATTTCTGACAACAGAAACTCAGAGCTTGTCTTTCAGTTGGAGAATCTCTAATGGGTGGACTTCAGGAAAATGAGCCAAGAAGGGAGGTCTGAAATGCAATAAGGAAAGAAAAACAAAATGACTAGTAGACATTTAGAAAACCTGAACATTTTCTGTATAAATTAAGTAATGAAAATCAAATAATTTTGTCATTTGTGCCATTAAAAATAAAATTAAAATCTAAATCATTTTAAAATACAGCATATACATCATGAAGACAAGATGAGTCAAAGTATTATAAGGCCTGTTATTATATAATATAGTTATAATGTTGATTAACATTATATTTTATATAGAATCTACTGAATATGGTAATCAAAATAAAATTCAGGCATGTTGAAAAAACTAAAAAGAATTATCACCAGCAAACCCACACTAAGAGAAATATTAAAGTGAGTCATTGTCTGAGCAAGGGTACAGTAAACTTTTTGTTTGCCATTAATAGATATATAGGGTAATCTCTAAAGTAACTACTAAAGAACAATAAAAAGAAAATATAAGGTGTAATTGGACAGCTATAAAGTATAATAATAGAAACTAACTGATTAACCTAAAAGAAGGCAAAAAAAAAGGAGAGAAAAACATCAAATACCTTTTATAAATGAAAATAGAAGTTAGCTCATATAAATCCAAATTAAAAATCTCATAATCATTGTACAAGGCTTTCACAAAAAATATTTTTTTTAATCTTTCATGAGAGACAGTATATGTGGGAGGGAGAGAGAGAGGAAAAGAGAAAAGTATTTACAGAATCTCATGTAATCATCCTTCTTCCCCAGTTTCCAACAGTCACATGCCACTGTGCCCAGTCTTTTTTGCTTCAGCCAGGAACCTAACTTGGGCCCCCCAGCATGGCCTCAGCCATCATGCAGACACATCCTTCCACTTATGTCACTGTGGTAAGGCCTGTACATGGTTGTAATATAACTCTCTCATTAGCTAATGTGACATGGATATAAAAGACATGAACAACATGAGTAATTTGTACATATCTTGTACTTTACCTCAAAGTGACAGAAAAAGTATTATTTGCAAGTTCATATGAAACATTTATCAGACATGACCTTAGAGCCATAAAGCAATCCCTCAAAATGTCAAAGAATTGAAATAATTCTGCGTATATTACATGAATGAAATATGATTGACCTAGAAATCAGTTACATAAAGATAAATAAAACACTCTCCTCTTTGGAAATAAGGTGTAAATTTCTAAATAATCCATGAATTTTGGAGAAGAAATTTCAAGAAAATTAGAAAGCATTTTGCAGTAAATGGTAATGAAAATACAACTATAGCTGTACTTAGAGGAAAATTTATAGCTTTATACGTATATTAGAACACAAAAAAATTAATGCATAATATGTATCAAGAAATTAGAAAACAGTAAATTAAACTCAAGAAACTATAAGGGATAAATTATAGTAGCAGAAATTAAAGAAATAGAAAACCAACAGATAATATAGAAAAATAAATACAAAGGACTAATAAAATTGCAAAAAACCTGTAAGACTGACAAAACAGAGAAAAGGAACAGATACCCAACTGCAAAGAAAAAGATAACACTGGGCCATGGCATAGTGGTTATGTTGCTGGATTTCCACATTGCTGACCACAGTTCGAGTCCTGGACTTGGTGGTTTCAAAATGTCACTGGGTGCAAGTTCATGTATGCCCAAGATCTAAGAAGGAAAA
Source organism: Tupaia belangeri chinensis (assembly GCF_000334495.1). Classification (NCBI taxonomy): domain Eukaryota; kingdom Metazoa; phylum Chordata; class Mammalia; order Scandentia; family Tupaiidae; genus Tupaia; species Tupaia belangeri. The sequence continues at coordinate 1,618,088 of NW_006159520.1, forward strand.
TGGGAGAAGGGATTGCGGTGTGGCCATCCCCTCCTCCCTCCTAGGGAGTTTATTTCTCACTTTCCCTCTCTACTTTATACCCACTTGGATAACTATACTAAGAAAAAAAAAGTAAATATAGTAAGAAAAATAACAGACACTGACATGAATAACTGGAACCTTTACTCATTGCTGGTGGCAATCCAAATGTTGCAACCACTTTGGATATCAGTTTGGGAGTACTTCAAAAGGTTAAACATAGAATTAACACATAACCCGGTAATTCTATTCCTAAGTATATCCCTAAGAGAAATGAAAACAAATGTCCACAGAAAACTTTTACATGAATGTGGACAGAGTATTATCAACAATAACCAAAAACCAGAAATAATCTAAAAGTCTAAAACAGAAATGGATAAATAAAATGTGGTATATATTTATAATGAAGATTATATAGCAACAAAAATAAATCAAGTGCTGATACATGCCTAATATAAATGAATCTCAAGAAATTTTTGAGAGATTTTTGTTAGAGTGCATGTGCTCACCAGACAGAGAGAGAGCGAAAGAGAGAGAGAGAGAGAGACAGAGACAGACAGATAAAAGGAGAGAAATCGCCCTCCTCCCCCAGAGGAATGGTCACAATCCCTTCTCCTCCATTCTCCTCTTGGGAACTTGGGCACACATGCACATGTACATGTACATGCACACGTGCCTGGTGTGAGTTTTAAGCTGCCAGGTCCAGGACTCGAACCAAAGTCGACTACATTGGGGTTCAGCGATATAATCATTATGCCATCTGCTGGTCCCCTCAAAAATATTATTTCTAGTGAAAGAAGACATTAATAGAATTCTATTCATATGAAATATCCAGAATAGGCAAATCCATAAAGATATGAAGACACAAAGTCTTCGGTGCTTAGAACTGAGAAGGAGGGACAGGAAGGCGAGAAAAAGTGGAGAATTGACTGTTAATTAGTATACAGTTTTTTTCTGTGGGAACAAAAACATTCTAAAATTATACTGTGGCAATGATTACACAACCTCTGAATATACTAAAAACTTGAATCATGTACTTTAAATAGGTGAATTATACAGTACATCAATTAAATCTCCATACAACTGCAAAAAAATTTCAGTATATAATACTATATATGCTCAAATGATATAAATATTTTTAAAAAACCTTTAAAAATGAGAGGGTGAAATTTAGGAAAAAAATATACAAAATTATTTTTAACTGTTCTCAGCAATCACATTGGGTAGCGGTGGTATTAGCACTTTTACTCTGAGACAGTTCCATAGAGTGTTAAAGTTTTAGTAAGTATATCTACTAGCCCACTGTATATCAATATGAGTTGTCTATAGCAGAATAGATTATTATTACTTACATACTTTAAGTAAATAATACAGTTTAACTCTTCTCTGTTCCACCTCTTGTCCAACAGCAAGGTGATGAGAAAGAAGTATAATCTTTCAAATAATTTTATCTCCTACAAGTAAAAGAGTCCTGAAAAATTACATCTATGTGTTGACTTTATTAAAACAAAAAGAGGCAGCTGTTGCTCTCCATTTTCTGAGAGTTTTGAAAATGTAAAGAAAATGTAAAGAAAAGGACTTGTCCCATCACACTTTGAAACATAAATAAATTCTCCTTAGGGAAGGGGGAATTAAAAAAAAAAAAAAAGCATCTCCAGCTTTATGACCCAGAAGATATCCTCTAGGTCCTGGTTCATTCCAAGACTTCCTCTGAAATGTAAACACATACCTCTAGAGAGAGAAATCTCTCTGGAGTTTTTACTATTCAGTCATAAGCCAAGTTCCAAGGCTTGCCTTTCAAATTATGAATCAAGTTTCTGTAAACTTTGCTCAGAAACTGCTAACTATACACAAACATAAAATTAACTTTCTACAACCCCACATATGTAACATGGTACAAAATAAATGAGAAACTGAGGTAAGTTGAAATATTGGATTGTCAGGGCCAGCAGGTGATGTGGAGGTTAAGGTGCTGAACTCCCACATGCCAGAGTGTGGTTCGAGTCCCAGACTTGGTGGCTTGAAGCTCACTCCAGGTGCACCTGAATGTGTGCCCAAAATCCCAAGAGGAGAATGGAGTAGAAGGGATTGCAGGAGGGGAATGGAGGAGAAAGGATTGCATTCCCGCAGTTTTCTCTCCCACTTATCCTTTCCACTTTGTCTCTCTTCAGTGAGCACACATGTCCTATGGAAAGCACATGTCCCATAGAAAAAAACAAACAAAAAAAATGGATTGTCAAATCAGACTCCAACAAATCAGAGAACTTACCCAATATCAACTTTTACTGATAATTTCAAGAACAGAGATAAACAACACAGCAAAGGAGGAAGAGAAACACATGTAAGGGTAAGAATTACAGTACATTCTCCATTTGTCCCAAGTAAAACAACTTTTCCCATCCACATTCACATTCAATGACTAGGCTACTGACCACATATTACTGTTTAATAAACTAGATTCTCGGTTAGCAGTGTCATGGTGGTTAAGGCAGCCAGATCTCACGTGGCTGACTGTGGGGGTGAAGGTCTGGAATCTTGAGAATTGAAAAACACACTGGGTGTATGTGCCTGTCTGCCCAAAATACTAAGAAAAGAATGGAGAAGAGATTGTGGTGTGGCCATCTCCTGAAGGGGTGCTTTCTCTCTTCTTCTCTTTTTCCTTTAAGGTTTTTTCTTTTTCATTACTTTTTAATCTTTTTTTCTCTCTCTAGGAAGCACATGTACCCTACAGCAAATTTAAAAAAGAAAAACTGGATTCTATTTGGTTTGAAAGTATAACTATATCCCAAATATCGTGGTATATGTTTTAATGCTCATTGGCTTCTAGATATACCTTCAGGACAATATCATGCTACTTTGTCTACCCAACCCTAATCAGTATAACATGGACGACAAATCCCCTTTTTATCTGTGATACCCAAGCCATCAGAGAACAAATATACTAAAGGCCACACTGTCTAGTAATTTCCTACCATAATTTATGCTGTGTTCCCATAAATGGGGATCTTTAGTTTGGCTTCTGCCACTCCTAGCCATTGGTCATTAAAAACAGCAATGTCTAGGCCAGTAGGTGATGTGGAGGTTAAGGTGCTGGATCCCACGCAGCTGAATGCATGGTTTGAATCCCAGACCAGTGGTTTGAAAATCATGCCGGGTGAATGTACATGTGTGTCCATGATCTTGAGAGGACAGAGGAGAAGGGACTGTGGTGTAGCCATCCATTCTAGTAGGTGATTTCTCACTTTCTCTCTGTGTCTGTCTTTGGCAAGCGCACATGCTTTATAGCAAAACTGAAAAACAAAAGAAAACAATACCAAAAACCCAACAACTTCTATAGTAATTAGAACATGTAACAGTCTTTCCTGTGTAAAGATACAAGCCCTCTTCTTGCATTGTTGGTGGGTATGATGCTCTAACACAGTAAATGCTCTATTAGTTCAGTCATAAAATTAACTTAAAGTTTTGTTGTCCCTCTAGGGCCAATTGCAGATTCAGCCAGTCTTCTGGAAAGGAGCTCCCTCTAGTGTCTCTATTTGGATTAGCAAGGCCTATTTATCACCATGAGCTCTTACAGACTTTTTCAGTCTGATGGAGCACTCCAAGACAGTACCAAAGTCTCTAAAGAACATCAAGACAGCAGAGATAACACTGATCAAGCTACAGTATGGGTTATAATCATGGTGTTAAAGTTGGACAATTTAGGAAAATGGTTTGCACAAATACAAAAAAGTATGTCCCATGAGACTCATTTGGTATATTAGACCAAATATATCCTTTCTTAAGAGTGTCATAGGTTTTCATAAACACACTCTACATAACTCTAGAGAAAAGTTATTAGTGATATCTATTCATTACATCACATCCAAATCTATCTTCCTCAAGGGCTGTCTTCTAATTTCCAATTCTATTTACATTCATTTATTCTATATTCAAAGTAGATCAAACTATGGCAAACAGTAGAAATATCCTTTTCATTGTAGCTAGGTAGATCTCACTACCATGTTGTTTTTACTTAAATGTCTAGAAAGAAATCTCTACTGCTCAGAATCTTCTACTTATGTAATTCATTACTTATGGATGAGTCATCAGAAAAAGTATCAGAATGGTAAATATAACCTAAACCAAGAACTCTGTGATAACTTTAATGAACTATGCTTATATCAATTCATCAACTGACACCTTGTCACTGTTGCTCCAAATCTTCCAGGTGAAACTTTTAGGTAGAGTTTGTACATCATCAATTACCTTTCTCTGCAGAAAATAGACCCAAAGTTTTCTCTCAATATCTGTTAAAGTTAGTTAAAGTTACCATCAGATCTGAGAGAGATATCGAAGAGTATTCTTCTCTTGCTATAAGGCTCTGGCAAAGAAATCACATGATTATATCCCTTCACAGAACTGCACTGAACTGTCCATTGCTTACTTCCACGTTCCTTTATTACCTGTTTTGACCCATGCCCTTTTCCCTATGATTAGGCCTTCTGTTTCAGTAGATATATTACAAACCCATAAGACCAATAAAACAGTAGCCTTGTTAACACTCTCCTTGGCAGATATTACAGGTTTTGATAAAGGATCACAGGAAACTTAACTCAGAGCTCACAGAGAGACCTTAATTTGCCCATCTGAGACAAAGTTATGTGTACCTCTAAGAGCCTGTAAGAATATGAACTGTCCAATTAATGGTACCAATATTATATTTTGTACATTATAATACCTTCTTTCAGTACATTCAATTTAAAACTCAGGTCTGGGACTACCAGATGGAGCAACACAAAGGAAAAAATTTGTGGGGAAAAAAAAAAAAGATATAAGGTCACCTCATTTCTACCTCCCAATCCTAGATACCTTACAAATAAGAGTCCTGGCATTACTTCTATACATAATCAATGCTAGTACAAAGTAATCTGAATGATTAAGTTAACTTTTAAACCTGTATGGTTTTTCTAATGATCATTTTTATTACTTTGCAAAAAATAAAAAAATTAATATATGTATGTATGTGTGTGTATATATATATATATATATATAAAAAAAAAAATATATATATATATATATATATATAAATGTCAAGAAGAAAAAGGCTTTCCAAGGATCATTAAAAGTAGGCTTATGCTTTTTCTTCAACTATTGTCTCCCCTTCCTTCCTTCCTTCCTTCCTTCCTTCCTTCCTTCCTTCCTCCCTTCTATCTCTTCTCCTATTCCTCTGTGTCCTTCTCCTCCTTGTCCTACTCTCCCCACCTCTCCCCTCTACCTTTTTCTTCACTTGATTTTAGCAACTAGATACACCCTGCTAAAAGCAATGCAAGGATAAGGACTCTTCTCTAGCAAATACTGTTAGTGAATTTTTGTTTGTTTTGCCATGAGATACATAATTAATGTTTATGAGAAGAGCAAGAGTCCCTCCCTTCTTTTTTTCCAGAGAGCTATTGTTGTTACTGGAAAGAATGGACTGTAGACAAGCTACTTGGTCTTTTTGTTCCCAGGAACTGTGGAATTTTCTAATAAATTACATCTCCTGTGTATCTGAGAACCAAGATTATTTTCACTGTGGAAGAAAGGAGGTACAGATGGAATACAGAATTATTATAGTTTTGATATACACTGAATTTGATTGCAAAATATCGTGATCTCATGAGGTATTATATATACATGAATAGGTATTGTTTCACAGTAAAACCAAAGTGCTGTGGTTTGGATAATTGCTTGTCTCTCATAAATTCATGGTTTGGAATTTGTCCTTAATGTAACAACTTTGGGGAATGGTGAGCACTTTAAGAAGCAGAGCCTAGTGGAAGGTATAATTCAACTGGCTAGAAACACAGGAGTGACAAACAGAAGTACAAAAGTTTGTTTCCTCTTTACCCCACCTCCCCTTTTTTGCGTATGCTTTCCTTTCTACCTCTGTCAGCCATATTATGATGCCAATACCATGTCTTTGGACATTTTAGTCACAAGAACTGTGAATCAAATAAATCTCTACTCTTTATAAATCATCCAGTGTCAGGCATTTCTGGTAACAACATAATAATGAACTACAACACAGAGTTTCTTGAAGAAAAAGATGTCCTAGGTCTGGGGCAGAAAATGTACAAGATGATCTCATATGTTCATAGTAAGACTGTTTATAACAGGCCAAACTGGACACCATCTATATGTCATCAGTGACAGCAGGAACAATTCAGTTGTGGGGTATTTCTATAATGGAACACTATACTTCGATGAGAATGAACACACTGTTAATTCATTTGACGATATGGAAGAATCTTATAAACATAACACTGAGCCAAAGAAGCAACACACAATAGGGAATATACATTTATATATATATATTATCCCATTTATATAAAACTCAAAAACAGAAAAAACTACTTTATGATTTTAGGTTCTAGGAGAGCTGTTATCTTTGGGAGAGTAAGTATTGATTAGAAGCAATGCTCCATATGGGGAACCCAGCAGTTAGTGTAATAGCTATGTCGCTGGACTCCCACGTAGTTGACTGCAGTTCGTGGCCTGGACCCGGTGGCTTAAAACTCATGCCGGGCGTGTGTGTGTACGTGCACAAGATCCTGAGAGGAGAATGGAGGAGAAGGGATTGCGGTGTGACCATCTCCCCTGGAGGCTGATATCTCACTTTCTATCTCTATGTTTCTCTCTGTCTGTCTGGCGAGCGCACGCGCCCTATAGCAAAAACCCCCCCAAAAAAAAAAAAAAAAGGCAATGCTCCATATCTACATTTCAGTGTTGATTATACAGATTATGTTCATTTAATGAAAAAATTCATGGAGTTGTACACTTAGAATTTATGTATTTTTTGTATTTGTTATACTTTAATGTTTCTTAAAACAAAAAAACAAACAAACAAAAAAACAGGGGCAAGTAGGTGGTGTAGTGGTCACTGCAGTTTGAGTCCTAGACCCAGAGGCTTGATAATCACACCAGGCACATGTGCGTGCACATCCAAGATCTCAGGAGGAGAACGGAGAAGGGGTTGCAGTGTGGCCATCTTCCCTGGGGGGTGATTTCCCACTTCCCCCCTCACAGTCTCTGTATCTCTCTCTCTAGCAAGTACATGTACACTAAAGCAAAAACCTCAAAAAAGAAAATAAAGAGACAGGTAGATCTGCATTTATTGATAAAAAAAAATCTCTAAGCTTGTGTGAATAAAGACAAGATAGGAATCACGAGCAGAGTAGGAGATCATTTAAGTAATAATAAAAACCCAGGGGCTGGCAGGTGGCATGCTGGTTAAGGGCACTGGACTCCCACATAGCCAACTGTGGTTGGAGTCCCAGACCTGGGAAGGGAAGATAGAAAACACATGAAATCTTTTATCTATGAAAATTTAACATTATGTAACGAGAATATTTTCATATACTACACATACAATCAAAACCAAATATTTCCAAAAGGCTGGACTGTTCTTAAGTTAACTGAGAAAATGGTTCTTTAAATAGCCTAAAAACTTCAGAAAGTCCTTTAAACATTAATATGTCTTTTGAAAACTTCAAAAGTTCATTGAAACCTACAAGATACCAAAGTTATATAACGTAATGATCAGAAATGTATTTTTATACACCCAAATAGAACTGACCATTAATAAGACTATTCTACAGAAAAATGGACCAGAAAACTTTGCTGACTGACCCTTGCTGCATCCCAATCCTTTGGAAAGGTCCTATTGCCTCATTTTTTTTTTTGCTTAAATCTTTTTTTTTTTTTGGACAATTTGAAGTGGAAGAGAAAAAAGTTTAGAAACACACTACATCATTTATATGTTTCTGTCTTCAGAAGGACTGTGCCACTCTGTAACCTTTCTTTTATACTGTTCTCAAGAATAACTTTCATCTTTGCACACTTATAAGTAATCAATAGAGGGTGGTGTGGTGGTTTAGGCGCTGGACATTCCCAAAAGGCTGATGACAGTTTGAGTCCTGGACTTGGTGGCTTGCTTTCTCACTTTCTCTCTCTCTCTCTCTTTGTCTCCCCGGGTCAAATTAAAATAAATGAAGGATCAGCAGTTTGTGTAATGGCTATGTCACTGGATTCCCATGTAGTCGACCACGGTTTGAGTCCTGGACCTGGTGGCTTAAACTCATGCCAGGCGTGTGTGCGTGCGTGCCCAAGATCCCAAGAGGAGAATGGAGGAGAAGGGACTGCAGCATGGCCATCACCCCAGGGGGGTGATTTCTTGCTTTCTGTCTCTCTCTCTCTCTCTGTCTGTCTGGCAAGCGCATGGGCCCTATAGCAAAAACCACCCCCCCAAAAAAAATTAAAATAAATGAGTGAATAAATAAAATTAAGATAAATAATTCTTAAAAAATAAGTAATCAAGGGAACCAGCAGTTAGCGTAATGGCTATGTCACTGGACTCCCACCTAGTCGACCGCGGTTCGTGTCCCGGACCCGGTGGCTTAGAACTCACGCCGGGCGCGTGTGCGTGTGTGCCCAAGATCCCAAGAGGAGAATGGAGGAGAAGGGATTGCGGCGTGACCATCCCCCCTGGGGGGTGATTTCTCGCTTTCTGTCTCTATGTCTCTCTCTGTCTGTCTGGCGAGCGCACGCACCCTATAGCGAAAATCTCTCCAAAAAAAAAAAAAAAGTAATCAATAGAATACATGTGCTGTAAATGTTAAATTCAGATCTTATGCTTTTGTTGAAATACTGAGGACAAATTAACTCAGTTTTTTATTTTGCTCAGTTTAATACAACTAATTCCCCTGCCTAACCCTTACAAAGAGGCATTCACGGAAATAAAAAGACACAATATTAGTATTATATACTATTATAAATATAGTAATAAAGTCAAAATTCTATTGTCTTTCCAATGAGGCAAGTCTTTCTGGGTCCTTATCCAGTCCATTACTCTATAGTGAAAGGGATGGTATGTGTAAATTCTAGTGAGGTGTCACATGACATTGATCATAGAACTATGCATCTTAAAGAGTCCAAAAGAGTGAACAAGACCCAGACAGAAAGCAAGAGAATATACTCTATAGATTCACATAGAACTCATATGACATATTTATCGGTAGTGAGAACTTTAACATGAGGGACCAGCAGTTAGCGTAAAGGCTATGTCACTGGACTCCCACGTAGTCGACCGCGGTTTGAGTCCCCGACCCAGTGGCTTAAACTCACAGCGGGTGCGTGCACGCCCAAGATTCCAGGAGGAGAATGGAGGAGAAGGGATTTCTGTGTGGCCATCCCCCCTGGGGGGGTGATTTCTTGCTTTCTGTCTCTCAGTCTCTCTCTGTCTGGCAAACGCATGTGCCTTAATGCAAAAACCTCTTCAAAAAAAAAAAAGAACTTTAGCATGATAGCAGCTCACCAATCTTTTCTCAAAAATAATACAACACTATGTCGATCTTTCTTGTTTTAAAAGCTAAGGAGATCAACTGTAGGTTCTCTGAATAGGGCCTTCCACTAAAGCCAACAACTCAATTTTAACAAAAAGAAAGTAGCATGGTGTTTACCAAAGAGAAATATTATGGGCTTTGTACTTTTTCCCTTTCTTTCAATGCTATTTAAAATGTGAATTCATCTGTAAAACCTTCCACAGCTTGAGACCTCGTTATTTCAGGGATCCGCAAGGTAAACACTCTCAAATGAGGTACATGATTTAGGCTTTGAGAACCCTGAAGCTTCAGGGCATTTTCTGTAATAGGTTCATGAAATAAATATACTGGGCTCAAACCCTATGGTTTCTTGAAAATGAATATAATTATAAAATTCAAAACAACAAATTAAATGTGTTCATAGGTAATATCCAGATTTAAATCAGATTACCACCTGCCTGCTGTTGTCTATGCTAACTTATCATCTAATGTTCTCCCAAACATGATTTTCTCTCCATCCTCACAAAAAACCCACTATCCTGTTTATTTTCAATAGCGGAAACAAAATCAGTCATTCTATTTAAGCATTATTCAAAATATGTTTAAAAATAAAAGGAAAAGATCACATTTTATACCATATATATATATATATATATATATAGAGTGTTATAACAAAATAAACTTATAATTATGATTTCTTACAAACCTGAATTCCAAATCCTATGAAAAGAACTTAAATTGAAGAAGCATAATATAAGATCTGTTTTATATTCAGTTATACATTAAAAAAACTAAGTATACTATTAGCTCTGGCAAATGGTCAAAAGTTCATTCTAAAACATCCCACCTTTTACATAAGGTATTTATTACTCAACTTGTTTAGTTTGTGATTCCACATTTTTATATTCTAAATCAAATTCTCTTTTTGTCATTACTGCTGTTTGTTACTGTACTATGATTATCTATGTGTTAACAGGCAGCTCCCTTTAAAGTCTGGCTACATACCAAAAGCTGCTACTTTGATAATTATTGCTTGAATGTTAGATGATATCATCTCTCGAAGCAAATCTTCCTGGTTTCTCTGCCAGAGGTAAGCTAAAGGTTGGAGACTAAGCCTTTTACACCTATAAAATACAAAAAAAGAAAAAAAAAAAGAAAGAAAGAAAGAAAAAAAAATCAGATGGTATCTTAATATTCCACTCTTAAATCTAGAGCAATTACTTTGATTTTAAACATAATGCTTCTTTCAAGGATTTTAGCATTTAGACTGATTTTAGAAACATGTTTTGTATAATGAAGTTTATATATATAACATAAATATATTTAATTTCCACAGGCTATGCATAAACAGATAAAAATGAAATTTCTAGGCAGGCTAGAATTATTTTAGAACAATTCTATGTTTAGAAACTTCTGTAAAAATTTACAAATGCCAATGAATGATTATTCTGTTTTTTATAACTTCTATGTGTATTAAACTTGTAAATCATGAAAAATGGGCAAAAAAATTATCCTTATAAATAATTATATATTGATTAAACTTATAATAGCTATTAAATTTATAATACCTATATAAACTACAGTCATGTGTCACTTACCTACAGGAATATGTTCTGAGAAATGTGTCGTTAGGTGATTACATCACTGTATGAACAGCGTAGAGAGTACTTGATAGACCTAGATGGTACAGCTTACTACAGTTCTAGACTGTGATATAGTTTATAATAATTTTATGGGATCACAGCTATACCAGTGGTCCATCATTGACCAAAACATCATTGAGTGGTCCAGGACTGTATTCTGATTTACTAAATTTGAAGTGTTTATAAAAATTCCACTCTGAGGGAAAATATTTTGAACAGAAAGAGCTCCCAATATGCTGCAGGCACTGCACTAGATACTTCACATTATTGGTGTGGTGAGAGAAAACAGGTTTTTGTGCCAAGACAAATCTAGGTTTGAAATCTCATGGTGCACTCTAAATGTACTGCTTTGGCAAGTCAAGTAAACTAAATCCTGTCCCTTGTTTCTTATTTCATAAATAGGTAGGAGCAAGCTTTCAAAGTTCAAGAGAAGATTAAAATATTAGGAAACAAAGTTATCCTTTACTCTTCACATTCCACATCCAATCTACCACAAAACAGAATGTGATCATTCCTCATCAGTATCACTGCTAACACCATGGTCTGGGACACTACTATCTCTCAAGTCAATATACTCATTCCTTTTCTTGCTTCCACAGTTGTCCTTTTAAAATCAATGTCACTACAGCAGCTAGCATGATCCTTGTAAAACAAAATGGACTGTGGGATTCCTCTAGTCAAAACCCTCCAGTGGCTTTCCAACATTTTGGGTAAATATCCTTTAAGAATATCACCCTGGGTAGTAAATACCTTATTGCCTGCTACTCTCCTCTCACTCAACCCTACCACCTCTTGCCTGCTCTTCTTGCCTACAATACTAGTTGTTTATGTTAACTTCCTCCCTTGATTCACTTAAGTCTCACTTTGTCAGGGAAGACTATAATTGGTTAACTAATTAAAGATAATGTAAATAAAGGGCCCCCAGGTGGCATGGAGGTTAAGGCACTGTATCCTACATGGCCAGCTGCAAGGTCTGAGTCCCAGACCCAGGGGCTTAAAAATCACACTGAGGGGACCAGCAGTTAGGGTAATAGCTATGTTGCTGGATTTTGATGTAGTTGACAGTGGTTTGAGTCCCAGATCCAGCGGCTTAAACTCATGCCAGGTGCATGTGTGCATGTCCCCACGATCCCGAGAGAATGGAGAAGAGATTACAGCATGGCCATCCCTCCTGGGAGGTGATTTCTCGCTTTCTGTCTCTATGTCTCTCTCTTTCTGGCAAGCACACGCATCCTATAGCAAAAAGCTCTCCAGAAAAAAAAAAAAAAGGAAAAAATGTCTCTAAAAAAAAAAAAAAAAAAAAAAAGAAAGAAAGAAAATCACACTGAGTACATGTGCATGCCCAAGATCCCAAGAGGAGATTGGAGGAGAAGGAATTACACTGTGGCCATACCCCCTGGGGGAGATTTCTCACTTTCTCACTCTCTTTCTCTGTCTCTTGCACCTCTTTAGCAAAAACTAAAACGGAAGATAATGTAGGTTAAAAAAAATGTAATAAATACAATACCCAGGTATAGTGGGTATTCAGTAAGTTGTCTCAGCCAAGTCACTAGTTCAAATCACATACTAAGTGGCTGAGATCAGATTTCGAATGAAGACTGTAGCTCTATAGCCCATTTTTCCTAGTATCTTTAAGGTTTATAACTCTAAAACCTGTCATTCCTAGTATCTCTAAAGTTGCCTGGCTGACTACACTGGCCTGTCCTGATTGCTCACTTAGATAATCCCAGTACTGATATACCGCATGACTGGTCATTTACTCATATATAGCCTTGAAAATATCATGAGGAGGGGACCAGAACATGGCATAGCGGTTGTCGCTGGACTCCCAAACAGCTAACCACAATTCGAGTCCTGAACCTGCCCTAAGGCAAACACCTTTACCAGAAAAAAAAAAAAAAAAAAAAAATCATGTGGAAAGTTAAGGTTGATGGATTCCACATGGATAGCTGAGTAGCTTGAGTCCTGGACCTGACAGCTTGAAAAACACACCAGGTGCATGTGTGCCCCAAATCTCTCAAGAAGGAGAGAGAAGGGACTGAGGCATGGCTATCCCCCATGGGAATGTTTTCTCACTTTCTCCCTCTATCTCTGGCAAGTGCACATTCCCGGGTGTGGGGGGGAAGGGGGGAGATAGCCACTTAAAAAAAAAAAGTCTTGGGAACCAGCAGTTAGCGTAATGGCTATGTCGCTGGACTCCCACCTAGTCGACCGTGGTTCGTGTCCCGGACCCGGTGGCTTAAAAAACTCACGCCGGGCGCGTGTGCGTGCGTGCCCAAGATCCCGAGAGGAGAATGGAGGAGAAGGGATTGGGGCATGGCCATTCCCCCTGGGGGGTGATTTCTCGCTTTCTGTCTCTATGTCTCTCTCTGTCTGTCTGGCGAGCGCACGCGCTCTACAGTGAAAATCTCTCTAAAAAAAAAAAAGGATTATTTATTTAATTGTATTTATTGCTATTTTTAAATTTCCTATAGGGAACATGTACTCATCAGATTGAGAGAGAGAACAAGAGAGAGAGAAAGCCTTCAGGACTGGGACTTGAACCTGAGTTGGCCCTGCGGTAGTCTAACGCCTTAACCACTATGCAATCTGCTGGTCCCAAAGCCACTATTTTAAATGTACACATACCATGACTTTCAAGAGATCAAAATTTTCCTCACTGCAGAGACTGTTTTAAGTAGTTTTCCTTTTAACATATCTCAGAGCACTTTAAGCAATGTTGAGGTAGCTAATAAATGCAAAATAATAAAAATCTAAATTAGCCAGATAATGGAAGAGTTACCGTTCTTGCTGTCCTTTCACTAAGAATCAAACTAGCCTCTCCATTGCTTTTAGCTAAAATTTTACTTTCTCACTAAAAAAAAAAAAATTCTTCCTGTTCTTATTGCAAAATTCTTGTTTTGAAATTCATAATCTTTTGACTATTTTTAGACTTAAGCTAAACTTCTTAACCTAGTTAAATTCTTTCATAATTCAAAATATCATGGCTCAAATAAACTTCTATATGGATAAGCCACTGTTGTACTTGAGCTTGTGAATCTACTGAACACTTTATATCTTAAAAATGTAATGATATAATGATACAAAACAAACTATAAATTAGGGACAGATTAATTCAAAGCTAAGCTTATAGATGAGTGAATTCCTGGTAACACTGCTTTGAAAATTTAAAGTATGAAATTATTACAAATATGCTTTATGATCTACAAACTGGTCTTTTTCTTTTTCTTTTTCTTTTTTCTTTTTTTTTTTTTTTTGCTATAGGGCACATGTTCTTGCCAAAGAGAGACAGACAGGGAGGAAAAGAGAGAAAGAGAGAAAGTGAGAAATCACCCCCGCCCCCAATCCTGTGAGGGCTGGAGGGAACACACTGCAATCCCTTCTCCTCTATTTTGCCCTTGGGATTTTGGATACACACGTAAATGTGACCAGCATGATTTTCAAGCTTCTGGGTCCAGAACTTGAACCACAGCGCTGGCTAAGTGGCATCCAGCTGCTTTAACCTCCATGCCACCTGCTGGCCCCCAATCTGGTCATCATCAACCATATATTAAAGTGAAATTGTTTTGAGGAAGTCTTGCCTCTATTCATGGGTACACCACAGACCTTTCACTCCCATATATGGCAACCTCATAATTAGGAACATATTTTCATCTGGCTTTTCATATTGCCTTTTAAGTGTATTTATTTGTTCCACCAGAAAGATAGAGACAGAATCAGAGACAGAAAGAGAGAAACCAGGATCCCTAATAGGGTCTCCATTCGTTGATCTATGCCCTGTTGTAATCAACTAGAACCATGGGTGTGCATGGCATGCAAAGGGAGGTCTCTGGATGCACACCTGGAATCTTCCCACATGGGTCCAGCATCACAGAGCAGTTCAGTGCATCATCACCATGATACCAGGTGGCTCCTTACTTGGCTTTTTAAGTTTTCATAAATGGAGTAGTCAGGTCTATCTGCAGCTTGGCTACCTATTAAAAAAAAGTGAGTTTGGGAACCAGCAGTTAACGTAATGGCTATGTCGCTAGACTCCCACGTAGTCGACCGTGGTTCATGTCCCAGACCTGGTGGCTTAAAACTCACACCGGGCACGTGAGCGTGCATGCCCAAAATCCCGAGAGGAGAATGGAGGATAAGGTATTGTGGCTTGATCGTCCCCCCTTGGGGGTGATTTCTCGCTTTCTGTCTCTAATGTCTCTCTCTGTCTGACTGGAGAGCACACGCACCCTATAGCGAAAATCTCTCAAAATAAATAAATAAATAAGTGAGTTTGATGCTAAAAAAAAATGTTAACATGGGCCTATAATGCAGCAGTAGTTAAATATTATAAATGGAAAGTCAGTCACACATGGATAACCATCACCTGGTGCTAGTGGTTTGAAAAACATGTCAGGTCATGTGTGTGTGTGTGTGTCCCAAATCCTGACAGGATGGAGAAATGGAGAAAATAAGATTGGAGCATGATCATGCTCTATTGTGGTGTGCTTTCTGTATCTGTCTTTCTGACTCTCTCAGATAAGCACATGGACCCTCTGGCAATAAAAACACAAGAAAGCCACTAGTGTGTAAACTAAATAACTTTCAGATATGACCTAAAACTTGATGAGAGTAACATTTTTCTCCTAATGTACGCATAAGAGATATACAAGCCATCTCCTTCTGTAAATCAACTGTTCTCAAATGTAGATAGGCAGAATGGAAGTAAAACTTTTTCAAAATACAAATGTTTGACCACCTCACCTACTTCTACTTCCAATGCTCATTATCCAGATCTCCTAAACTGTGAGATCATTGCATTTACTTCCACTTAACTATACTTGCCCTTCATTTATTTTAAAAATTCTGTATTTTAACTTCCTCAAATCCACCATGGAATTAGAGAGAAAATAAATAAAATTAAAATAAAACTTAGGTTTTCATGTTCATTAATATTCAGATTTTTTAATGAGGTAGTCAGTATGAACTATTTTTGCTAAGAATATAAAACTATTGGGAACCAGCAGTTAGCATAATGGCTATGTCGCTGGACTCCCACATAGTTGACCGCAGTTTGCGTCCCGGACCCGGTGGCTTAAAACTCACGCCAGGCGCCTGTGTGTGCGTGCCCAAGATCCTGAGAGGAGAATGGAGGAGAAGGGATTGCGGCGTGACCATCCCCCCTGGGGGTTGATTTCTCGCTTTCTGTCTCTAGGTCTCTCTCTGTCTGTCTGGCGAGCGCACGCGCCCTATACCGAAAACCTCTCAAAAAAAAAAAAGAAAAAAAAAAGAAAGAAAACTATTACATAAATAGAGCTCTTACCTTACTTGCATTTAACCTTTAGCTAGCAAAATCATTTATGCTAGGTCCAGTTGTACTCAAGAGAAACACTGGTGTCTACATTAATTGTTTTGCTAATATAATTGTGCACAAAGTCTCTATATAGTATTGATCCAAATAAATTGAAATTAAAAAAATGAATTCATTCAGGTGGTGTTTTGCCAGGCCAATATTAAATCATCAATATTATCATTTAACCTTATGTTTGTTTTTCTTTTTTTGGAGAGATATTTTTGCTATAGGGTGCTTGCGCTCACTGGAGAGACAGAGACAGAAAGCAAGAAATCACCCCCAGGTAGATGGCCAACCAGCAATCCCTTCTCTTCCATTCTCCTCTCGAGATTTTGGGCATGCACGCACACACATCTGGCTGGGTACAGGACTATAACCACGATCGACTACTTGAGAGTCTAGTTATATAACCATTATGCCATCTGTTGGTCCCAATCTTACAATATTTTTAATAAATCAATGGAATTGACTATTTGGGTATTTGTAGATACAGACTAAACATTTTACTAGTGCTACATCCCTTGAGGTAGTAGGGGTAGAGGAATGGAGGACAGGTGAATGGTTGTATATATAAGTATTTCAATCACAAGAATATTTTTGACCAAGAACTAAAATTTTAACCCAAAACAAGGAGATTCCTCAACAAGCACTTTTTTTCTTTAAAATATTATTGCATTCTTTTTATTAACTTCTGACTTTTTTTTTTTTGGAGAGATTTTCACTGTAGGGCGCGTGCGCTCGCCAGACAGAGAGAGACATAGAGACAGAAAGCGAGAAATCACCCCCCCAGGGGGGATGGTCACGGCGCAATCCCTTCTCCATTCTCCTCTCAGGATCTCGGGCACGCACGCACACGCGCCCGGCGTGAGTTTCAAGCCTCCGGTCTGGGACACGCACCGCGGTCGGCCACGTGGGAGTCCCGCGACATAGCCATTACACTAACTGCTGGTTCCCCACTTCTGACTTTTTATCACAAATGACAATGAGTTAACAGGATATATTAAATCAACAAGAAAAGTTGAAGATGCTACTTTTTACTTTAAAAATCTTTGTTTCAGGCCAGCCCCAGTGGCACAGCAGTAACACATACTTTGTAATGCTGAAGTCCCAAATTCCTAGCCCAGGATCTCCCTATGCATACTGAGTACAAGTGCTTATGCCTCTGTCTTGGCTGGCTGAGGCTGGGGGCTGACAATGACATAAAGACCCTGTTGTAGTGCTGTTTCTCTCTTTCTCTCTCTTGCTTTGTCTCTTGCAGAAGAAACAAATAAATTTAAAAATACAAATCTTGCCTCTTTTTTACTAGGTTATTTATTTTTTACAGTAAGTTAAAAACCTTTCTCATGTTTAACACAAGGACAACAAAAAGTGAAAGTGTGACTTTTGTTACTTAGGTAAATAAATATATATAAACTCCATGGCACATGTACATCATATCTATTTATGATTTGAATATAATTATTTATTTTCTCTTATTTATACTCTTAAAATATATATACTTTTAAAATACAGGACAAATGAATGATCTCTTACACATTTTCTACTCGAACACGCTGATAGTCAGAAAGTATAGCACCTACTGATATCCCCTCTACTTCTTCTTTTTCCTAAAAATGTAAAAAAAAAATTTTTTTTAAATAAACACATGACTCTGCATTGTGCTCTGAAAATTATAAATGACCTCATCTAATAAACCACCTTGATGCAGACAATTTACTAAAATACAATCCACATTCCAGAAAAAATATATATAGATATTTAAATCATTCTCTCAGCTGTGAGGAAAAAAATTATAATTTCACTTAAAATTTAAACTAAAGACCCCTTCCCATGAAGAAAACACTTCACAAATGTTTTCAGACTGAACATATTTTTAAAAGGTCACAAATATCTAATGGAAACTTTAGAGAAATTTCTGTTTAAGGATGATCCTAGGTCAAGTAACTTCTTTTTAATTAAGCAACGACATAAACAGATAATACAATGATTTTTATCTATATTTTAGAAAATGATGCATGACATATGAGCACTAAGAAAGCAGAAATGATAGATGCACTGCCTAGATAACAGTATAGTGCAGGCAATAGAAAATTCTATGATAGGAAGGAAGCAATGAATTATTAAGATAATTAAAACTAAGAACATCCAGCAGTACATCCAGCACAGTCCCATAAGGACATGGACTAGTCTGTCTACCATCCACGTAATGAGCTGGAGGAGAATGTAAATTCGAGGATGATCAAGTGTGTAGATAAAAGGAAGTTAAGATGAATTAAAAAGAAAAGGGGGTCAATCAAGTACATGGATGGGTATGGACAACTTGGGGATTCTGAAGGACAGTCTACAATGAATATTTTTAAAAATATTTATTTAATTTTTATTTATTTGTTCATTTATTTTAATTTGGCCAGAAAGAGACAGAGAGAGAGAAAGTGAGAAAGCAAGTCACCAGATATAGGACTTGAACCATGGCCAGCCAGGTGGAAGTGTCCAGAGCCTTAACTACCATGCCACTTGCTGGTCCCCCTACAATAAGATTTAATGTAAAAAAGTATAAGATAATATACTTAGAGAAGAATTATATCCAACTTGGGTATAAACTAGGTCACTAAGGCAATAAAGAAAAATAAAAATACCATTTGAAAGATTCATGACAAAGGGTTACTATTTTTGTCTTTCAAATGAGTAAGGTACAGGTTAACACACCAATTGTAAACATAAAAAAATATATTAATAGCCAATTATTTTTTACAGTCCACAGATATTTTATTTATAAAAATTATTTTATTATTATTTTTATTTATTTACTTTTATTTGATCAGAGACAGAGAGAGAGAGAAAGAGAGAGAGAAAGAGAGGATAAGTGAGAAAGCAAGTCTCTGGGTTCAGAACTGACCTGCGGTTGGCCATGTGGGAATCCAGCACCTTAACTGCCATGCCCATCTGCCAGCCCCTATTTATTTGTTTTTAAGCACTTAGCATGCCATGAATTAATAGGGAAGTGATTCCAACAGCTCAGGGTCCTTTCCGTTGGCTCTCATAAAGTATGCTGCTTTGGATAGAGCAGGCTGGTACTTTAATTGAACCTAGGTACCTTTCTCTTCGGCTTCCTTTTTTTCTGATCATTTTCCTTCACACATATTAGGAAACTGTCTCTGCTCTTAAAGTGCTTAATATGCTTAAAATGAACATTAATCCTCTTGGCAAGCAGATGCTGTAATGGTTACGTTGTTGGACTCCCACATAGTTGACCACAGTTAGAATCCCAGATCCAGAGGCTTAAAACTCATTCTGGGCATTGGTGCATGCATGTCCAAAATCCCAAGAGGAGAATGGATTAGGGATTGCAGCGTGGTCAATCCCCCACCAGGGTGTGACGTCTCGCTGTCTCTCTGTCCTTCTTGGGTCAAATTAAAATAAATAAATGAATAAATAAAATTAAATAAAATATATTTTAAAAAATATATAGCATGCATATACAAAAATCCAACAAATTTTTTTTTCATAGATACAAATCTGGATTTGAAAAGAGACACAATTTGTAAGGCAACAAATATATACAATCTTAATTGCTGATCTTCATTTCGTAGCTGATGGCATGGTTAAATCTTCCATATTAAACAACCAATCAAAAAGGGTCTAATATGCCATCGGTCCTATTCTAATGATCAAAGTATAATATGGATATCTCCATAAGAGTTTATAACATATTTCTACAGACTTATTAATAACTACTTTCAAAAAGAGAACACTGAAGTATCAGGAACATACACACATGGCTAGAAATGGACTTCTATTATGAAATGTAAGCAATGCTGTGTTCTCATCCACACACAAAGCTCCACTATATCACAACTAAAAGGCATCCAGTACAGAGACTAGAATGAGGAAGGCATTTGACCATATGGACACAGAGAATTATATGTTTAGTAGAAAAGTTTAAAGGTAGATATCGAGATCCAAATTAGACTGTTCACTCAATAGTCACTTGTCACAATACTGAAAAGTTGGCTCACAAAGCCAACATGATAAATTGAAAACAAACTGTCCATTTTACAAATGAAAACTAAGTGTACTTATTCTAAAGATGAGAAGATATGCAGCCTGCATTTATTGGGGATATTATTTTCTTTGAAAAATGCATCAGTTACCAGTATTATGCTGTTAATGAGTTCCTGCCTGTTGAGAAAAAAATGATCTGCTGCACTTAAAGTGTTTTTCATCCGAAAAGCATTCTAACATTTTAAATATGAACCATTCATTAAAGAAGCGCCCTTTCATTATAGCTCTGAGTGGCAATATTTGGACTTCTGGCAACATGACATTATTAAATAAGATACATTTGTGAATGCCAATGATGTTCTAGGGCCCAGATAACTAAATAAGAAATTTATATGGCAGTAAAGCAATAGATGCTTTTTCTTTAAATCCTCAATTCTTCACTGTTGTAAAAATTACATCAGTCCAAACTAATAAAAACCACCACAAAAATGAATATACAGTATATAAAATAATTCTGAAAATGACACTTAGAATTTCCTAGTAATATACAGGCATTTTACTAAAATTTCTGCTTGGTTTATTAAAAAGCTTTTGTTTTTCTTAGAATCATCAATATAAAAAAATTTCTAAAATGTGAAATGATCACCATCTGGAGTTCTCCCATTAACCAGTGAGCTCATGACAGGGTAGTACTAGGTCACTAATTTGTAGCATTATTATCTGATTTTGTTAAGATTTCTCGATTAAATGGAAGAAAACATTGTTAAGGCTCAAAATTAAATGATACAGAAATCGCAGAAGATCATAACAATTTGTCAGGTATTTCCATTTAAAATTGAGAAAATATTATTGGAACATCATGACGTAATTTTCTATTAAAAATGTGTCATAACTTTTCCAATGACCCATTATTTTACTTTTAAGTCTCTATCTTAGTCATAACAGTTAAGAAGTCATCCCAGACTAAAGTCAACCTACATATGAAAGTGAAAAGAAGCCTAGAACTACAGTTGTTTTTCTTGAGTTTCCCAATACTTTCTTGTTAAAAAGATGGTATTTTCAGGACTTGTTGCTATAACGACACCAACAAAAATAAACAAAAGGTTAAATTATTGAATCTCTGTTAGAATAAAGTAAGAGTAAGTATTCTTTTCTAAGCAGCTTGTTCATACCAGTATCTGATCTGTTTAGAAGCTGCTTTCTTAACTCTTTTTTTTTCTTTTTTTTTTTTTTTGAGAGTATTTTTTTTTTTTTTTGCTATAGGACGTGTGCGTTTGCCAGACAGACAGAGACAGACAGAGAGATAGAAAGTGAGAAATCACCCACCCAGGGGGGATGGTCACACCGCAATTCCATCTCCTCCCTTCTCCTCTCGGGATCTTGGGCACACACGCACATGAGCCCAGCGTGAGTTTAAGCCACCGGGTCTGAGACGCGAACTGCAGTTGACTACGTGGGAGTCCAGCGACATAGCCATTACTACGATAACTGCTGGTCCCCTGAACTCATTTTCTAAGCTGCTAAGGAAATGTCCTTTGATTAGTTTGAGATAACCTGTACAATACAACTTATATAGACAGGATTATAATGTTTTAAAACCTACATTTAAGCTAGTACTACCCACAAAAATTATATAAAATACCATTCGCAAATGATCAGACCACATTGAAGTGTGTGTGTGCGTGTGTGTGTGATGCATATTGCATAAAACTCAATTCCTTGAAGAATTTTGTCACTAGATATGAGTCAGGTTATTACTCAAACTCTACCCTGCTTAATCATTCACTCCTTAACCTGAATTTATCAGGAAACCATCTGCAAAGCATTGTTTCCAACTTCATGCTATGAATTATCTCATTTGATCATCCTAATAATACTTCAAGGGAGATTCCATTACCTTCAAATTACAGATAAGGAAACCGAGGTCAAGAAGAAATGGCAGAGGGTAAGAGATAGGGAATCAAACATGGGGGAAAAAAGCAAAACATACAGGAAACAAGAAATGGAAAATTATTTTATGACAAGAACATGTATGTTGATGTGCTTGATTGAGACAATATACAGTGTACTCTAGATGGAAAATTTCATTTTGTATGCTGTAATGATGTACAGTGAATGAATGTAAATTAAAAAAAAGAAAAATTAAAAAAAAGAAAGGTTATATAATCTGCTCAAGGTCATTCAGTAATAAATAAAAAGGGAAGAATGAAATACCTAGTGAAAGGCTATGCTCAGAACTACCATTGAGTTGATTATCCATCTACAGTAAGCCACAGACTGTCCTAGCTCCTGCTTCATAGTTCTTCCTCAATGCTCTTAAGTGAAATGTCTTATCTGTATACAACTCTTCAATGGTCTGGGATCAGCAGTTTAGCATAATAGCTATGTCGCTGGACTCCCATGTAGTCGACCACGGTTCGAGTCCCGGGCCCGGTGGCTTCAACTCACGCCAGGCACATGTGCGTGCATGCCCAGGATCCCGAGAGGAGAATGGAGGAGAAGGGACTGCGGTGTGGTCATCCCCCCTGGGGGGTGATTTCTCGCTTTCTGTCTCTCTGTCTCTCTCTGTCTGTCTGGCGAGCGCACGTACCCTATAGCGAAAACCTCTCAAAAAAAAAAAAAAAACAAACCTCTTCAATGGTCATATCTCACTCAAAATAAGAGAGATCCCCCCTCTTCACCTCTCTATCCTTACCTATTACTTTCTATCCCTGTTACTCACTTATTGGAGAAGCAATGAAGGCCTCTATGGTGGAGTCAAGACTAAGGCACTGAAGCTTAACACTGTCACAAAAAACCAGACTTGTCTTGAGGACCAAATCTATTATCCCAATGGACAAGATTATCACACATTGTGGAGCAATTAACCAAAAAAGCAAAACAAAACAAAACGGCACTGTTAAGAATGGAGGGAAGGCTGGTAGAAACGGGGTAGTTAGCAGAAGACAAGATTAAAAGACTAAAGAGAAGCCAGAAGCATGAGTGGCATTATATACTATACAGGCTAAGTTAGATCATAATCTGATAAGGAAGGAAGGGAAGGGAGAAATATTGAGAGATTTTTAAGTAAAACAGTATCATTAAATTTACTTTTCTCGGTGTGTAAGACACACACAGCATAAAATTTACATTTTAAACTTTATTTTTAAGAGAGATTTTTGCTATAGGGCTCATGTACTCACTGGAGAGACAGAAAGATAGAAAGCAAGAAATCACTTCCCAAGGGGGACAGTCATGCCACAATCCCTTCTCCTCCATTCTCCTCTCAGGATTTTGGGCAAGCATGCACAGGCACTTAGAGTGAGTTTTAAGTTGTTGGGTCCAGGACTCAAACTACGGTGACTATGTGAGAGTCCAGCAACATAATGATTATGCCATCCACTGATCCCGACCATATTTACGTGTATAGTCCAGTGGCATTAAATACAGTTAACACTGTTGTACAACTAAAAAGTACATTTTTCAAAGATCGTATAGGAGTAGTGATCAGAAAAGTTTAAAATTAAAAGCAGAATAACTACTTAGGGGAGCCCTAAAGAAATCTAAATAAAAAATGGTTTAAATTAAAGTAGTGGTTATAGTAGTAAGAAGGCAGATTCATGATATGTTTATAAGAAATGGTCAAAGAATTTCAGTGGTATACGGCTGAGACAGGAACCTAGAATGCTCTCAAGTATTTGGCTCAATCTCTTGATGGAAAGGAGTAGGGCACATTTGGGAAGATGATGAGTACCATTTTGGACACTAAGTCTTACGTGACTTTAAATCATTCAGTGAAAGGTGTCCAGTATGACTGTGGAGCTCATCATAACAGATACGAAAAGGAGGAAATAAATGTACCAATGATAGCTAAAGTCATGAAAAGAGATCAGACAACATAGTGGGGAAGTATAGACTGAAAGGAGAGGGTGAAGAATAAAGCCCTGAAAAACTAAAACACTTACAAAATAGGAAGAGAAAGAAGACTCTTAAAAGAAAATACAGGGCAAACAGCAGTTAGCGTAATGGCTATGTCGCTGGACTCCCACGTAGTCAACCGCAGTTCACGTCCCGGGCCCGGTGGCTTAAAACTCACACCGGGCGCGTGTGCATGTATGCCCGAGATCCCGAGAGGAGAATGGAGGAGAAGGGATTGCGGCGTGACCATCCCCTCTGGGGGGTGATTTCTCGCTTTCTGTCTCTCTGTCTCTCTGTCTATCTCTGTCTGTCTGGTGAGCGCATGCACCCTATAGCAAAAACCTCTCCAAAAAAAAAAAAAGAAAAGAAAAGAAAATACAGGACAGAGCAGCAGATGGAAAATTAGGAGACAGGGAAATCACGGAAGTTAAGATCAAAAAGGGAAAGGAAGGAGAGTCCATGGTGTCAAGCATCACAACCAGGTCAATGAAGTACAATATTAGGGATTAAAAAAAAAAAGAATAAAATATTCACTGGATTTTGATGTTACTGACCTTGACAAGAAGGTTGCAATAAATTGATGTAGATGGGAACTAAACAGGATAAAATGGGAGATGAGAAAATAAAAAAAAAAACCATAAATATACATTTCAAAAAAATTTGTTATAGAGAAATGGTAAAATTGCTAGAAGAAAACAGAATCAAGACAGAATGTATTATATTCAATACTACTGGGTCATTGGAAAAGTCATGACCCATTTTTGCATAGAAAAAAATATGTCATGGCAGGACCGGAAGATAGCATAGTGGTTAAGGTGCTGGACATCCACATGGCTGCCATGGTTTGAGTCCTGGACCTGGTGGCTTGCTTTCTTGCTTTCCCTTTCTCTCTCTCTGGTCAAATTAAAATACTACTAATGATGATGATGATGGGACCAACAGTTAGTGTAATGGCTATGTCGCTGAACTCCCATGTAACCAACCACGGTTCAAGTCCCGGACCGGGTGGCTTAAACTCACGCCGGGCGCGTGTGCATGCATTCCCAAGATCCCGAGAGGAGAATGGAGGAGAAGGGATTGGGGCATGGCCATTCCCCCTGGGGGGTGATTTCTTGCTTTCTGTCTCCCTGTCTTTCTGGCTAATGCACATGCCCTATAGCAAAAACCTCTCCAAAAAATAAAAAAATAAAGATGATGATGGTAACAAATAAAATTAAATACATAAATCTTTAAAAAAATATGTCATGATTTTTCAAAAACTATTGATATGACTCATATGAACTTAAAAAAATAAGCTGGTGGCATGATCACAGAATTTAAAATATGCCATTTTCCAGTTTAACCTTACTCTACTAACATAGAGAAACATTATCATCCACTTCAAGAGTAATGAAGTAGGGGCCAGCAGGTAGTGTAGTGGTTAAGGCACTGGACTCCCAGGAAGTCAGCTGTGGATTGATTCTCAGACCAGGTGGCTTGGGTGCGTGTGTGTGCATGCCCCCAATCCCAAAAGAATGGAGAAGGAAATGGAACGTAGCCATCCCATCTAGGAGGTGATTTTTCACATTCTGTCTCTGCCTCTCCAAAGAGCACAAGCACCCTATAAGCAAAAACGTCTCAAAAAATAAATAAAAAAAAAAAGAGTAATAAAGTCATAGGAAACTGTATCTAGCTTCATACTCTTTAAAACATATGGGTGAAACCAAAAACAAAACAAAACATCAAAACTTTTATCTTTATTTTATTTATAAATACTAACTGTACCCTCTTATCAGGGGAAAAATTTTTTTTAGAAAGATTTTTGCTATAGGACACATATGCTCACCTGAGAGACAGACAGAAAGTGAGAACTCATGGGGGATGTGGGGAGAGGCATGCTGCAATCCCTTCTTCTCCATGTTCCTCTTTGGATTTTGGAAACCCACACACATGTGCCCAGTATGAGTTTTAAGCCACTATGTCTAGGACTTGAACCACGGTCAACTATGTGGGAGTCCAGTGACATAATTATTACATCATCTGCTC
The DNA here is from genome assembly GCF_000334495.1 of Tupaia belangeri chinensis. Classification (NCBI taxonomy): domain Eukaryota; kingdom Metazoa; phylum Chordata; class Mammalia; order Scandentia; family Tupaiidae; genus Tupaia; species Tupaia belangeri. The sequence continues at coordinate 1,644,343 of NW_006159520.1, forward strand.
ATCTCAGAAAAAATAAAAAATAAAACTTTTTTGAAAAGTTTATAAACTAGGGACTACCAGATAGCAAAATGGTCATCCACATGACCATTGGAGGGTGATTTCTCAATTTTCCCCTCACTGTCTCTCTTTGGCAAGTGTATGTACTTTATGGCAAAAACCTAGAAAAATAAAAAAAGAAGTGCTCAAATAATCACAAAGAGTAATATATATACTTCTTATTTCCCCTTTAGCTTTTATTTTCTCATTTCTCTATTTTTGTCACTTTTATCACCCAGATTCAAAACATATAATTAACAATAATAGACTCTCTCATTCTCTGTAGGAGTATTTATCTAATGCCAGATAGATGCTGGGACTGTAAAACTTCCCACATCCGGTCACCAAGTATTGCAAATTAAGCAATTTATTAATATTCTTAACTCAAATCCTTAGTTCTCCCTAGATTATCAATGAAGCCATCAGTATTCACCTCACTTCTAATTTCTTTTTCCTCCAACTGATACAACTAACAGACTTAGTTAATTTTTAAAATCTATATTCCCGGGACCAACAGTTAGCCTAATGGCTATGTCGCTGGACTCCCATGTAGTCAACCGCGGTTCGAGTCCCAGATCCAGTGGCTTAGCCTCACACCGGGCATGTGTACGTGCGTGCCCAAGATCCCGAGAGGAGAATGGAGGAGAGGGGATTGCGGCGTGGCCATCCTCCCTGGGGGGTGATTTCTTGCTTTCTGTCTCTCTGTCTCTCTCTGTCTGTCTGGCGATCGCACGCGCCCTATAGCAAAAACCTCTCCAAAAAGATAAAAAATCCATCCTTCCCCCTTCTTTACCTGCCACATAAAGTTTTCTCTCTATTCTACCTTTATTCTAATAAATTATTTTCATAACTATCTACTATTTGACTGAACACCCTAATTTCCCATTTCTATGCTTTCATTCTTTATTTATATATTTTTTTCCATTTGGAATTTTTTACCCATCCACTGCTCCCAATTCCCACCTGGTAAAATCCTACTTATTCTTCACAACCCATGCCTGATCCCACTGGTTGGAGGTGATCTTTCCTTCCTTTAAACTCATAATCTTTAACTCTGTATATGTTTTGAGATGCTTTACATACATTATTTTATAGATGTGTTTTAAGTTCTATTAGATTCTTTTAGCATCCACACAGCATTCAGCATAGATCTTACACATCAAAATAGAGTATAAGTCCCAGCTTGGTGGTATACATGTAGCACCACTGTTTGGGAGTATGGAAGCATGGGAGACCTGGGTTCAGTTCCTGGGTCAACCTGAATACAAATACTACATTTCTGTATGTATGTAATTCTAGATAATTTTGAGGTTGGGACAGAAGAATCACAACACAGTAAGACCCTGTCAAAAATGCCTATCTCTATCTCCCTTTTTCTCTTTCTCATCATCCCTCTTTCATACAGGCTTAAATATATATGCATATATATATATATATATATATATAAAATTCAGTCAGTTGTATGGCTCCTACAATAATAAAATTAAAGAGATGGCAATGTATTTTATTTAGCAATATTAAAATTATACTTCATAAGTATTAAGACTTTGATGACTATCAGTAAGGGTCTAACCAGAAAACAAAGAATGTAAAAGAAGGTAAAACGAATTGATTACATAGGTAATAGAGCTTAGAAGCCAAATGGCAGTGAGGGCACCTAAGCATCAGCAATAGCATAAGGAAGTCACTATCCCCAGGCAGAAGCGACAAATAGAGGCATTTACCAGAGCCCAGAAACCAGATGGAAGGAAGCTAGAATCTCACGGAGTTGTCCAATAGTAACTGGAGCAAGCAACAATGACTACTCTGGAAGAGAAAGAGAGAAGAACCAGGAGTTTCCTCCAGCCTCTTGCCCTGCTATCTCCCAATGTTTCTCACTAACTAAATCCAACAAAAAGCTAGTTAATGATCTTGTGGACATCTAAGTCCACTAAGCTCCCTTGGCATGCCAAGCAGTGCCTAGAAGAGACAAAAAATGGAAATGAAGGCAAAAAGGCCCAGGACCAGAACAAGGACCTAAGCAATATGTAATCATTGAAGAAAACTGAAAAATAATAAAAAAAATTAATCAAAAATTTTAAAAAAGGAATAAAAAACTTGTGGCTAAGGAGCCAACAGGTGGCATAGTGGTTAAAGTGCTGGTCTCTCCCACATGGCAACTGTGGTTTCAGTTTAGGACCTGGTGGCTTGCTTTTTTGCTTTCCCTTTCTCTTTTTCTGTTTTTCTCTGATCAAATACCATCTAAAGATCAGTAATAGACAAATCCCAACAGATTACTGGGATGTTGGAAAAGTCATGACATATTTTTCTATGATTTTTTATGCAAAAATGCGTCATGACTTTTCCAACGAGCAAAGATATATATATATATATATATAGCTAGATAGATAGATAGATAGATAGATAGTTTTTTTCCACTCAGTAGTAAATAATTCAACAAATATTTACATTTCAGGAAGAACAATATACAGGCATATATCCCCCCTACCTTTGTAGAGCTTACTATCTAGTAAAAGTTTTCTAAAATACATCAGCCTTAACAAATAAGATGTAGGAGTACATCATAAAATGTGGCGGTTTCCAATACTACCACATAAAAGATTAACAACCAAGGGCTACAGCTCTTTTTCTTTTGATTAATTTAGGCATAAATCTGAAAACTTATAGAAGCAACTTCACAGATTATAATATTATGGTTTGGGTGTCTGTCTCCTCCAAAGTTAATATTAAACTTAATTGCAATTTAAGAGTATTAAAAGGTGGAGACTTTAAGAGGTGATTAGGACTTGATGGCCTCATGATTGGAATAATCTTAAAGTGGGAATAGGTTTCTTACTGAAGGATATGTTTGAGCCCCTTCTTCCCTCTTCTACGCACTTGCTAGTGATTCCATTAGCCATGGAATGGGGCAGCGTGAAGGCATGCTGGCACCATGCCCTTGGAATTCCTAGCCTCTAGAACCACAAGCACAATAAATTTCTGTTCGTTTAAAATCACCAAGTATGTGGCACTCAATTATAGCAGCAGGAAATGGATTAAGATATATATTAAAAGAGGAAACTAAGGAGGAACAATCTTTAAGATACTTGAAACTGGGACTAGTAGATGGTGTAATGGTTACTGGACTCACACGTAGTCAACTGTAGTTCAAGTCCTGGATACTGGATCCTGGATCCAGTGGCTTAAACTCATGCTAGGCACGTGTGCATGCATGAGTGCCCCAAATCCAAGGATTGCAGCCTGGCTATCCCCAGGGGCTGGGCGGGGGGAGGGGGGTGATTTCTCACTTTTTTTGCCCTATAGCAAAAATCTCTCTCTCAAAAAAAAAAAAAGATACTTGAAACTATAGTTTCAAACTGACTCCATACTTTGCTTGGAGTCAGTGGTAGCAGGAGAATTCATGTTTATATATACTGCTTAATAAATGCCAAGCAGATTACTCAATATATAGAAATTATCTTTTTTTTTCTTTTGCTACAAGTGCTCTCACCAGAGAGAGATATATATAGAGAGAAAGGAAGTGAGAAAGTTCCCCCTGGGGAGAGGGGATAGCTATGCCTCATCCTTTCTACTTCTAGGATTTTGGATATGCAAGCACATGTCCATGATCCCAGCATATTTTTTAGGCCACTAGATCCAGGATGTGAAATAGGCAGTGGGTCATGTGGGATCTATCTGCCTTGATCACCAATGGCTGGCCCTATCTCATTTTTATATGAAGCCTGGTAACAATCCTGGGTATAAGAAAAAAAAAAAAAAAACATGATGTTACTTTGAAAGATGAAGAGCTATGATTTGCAAAAGTTCACCAAATAATCAGACACTATTATCAGGAAAAGGACTCAGGTATCACATTAACTAGTTACATCTGTCTTTCACTTAAGGGTTGAAAATTAAAGAATAGATCAGAAATAACATATTCATATAAAAACTTCTTCAGTTTCGCCCTTTTTTTTTTTTTTTTATGGAGAGGTTTTTTCTATAGGGCACATGTGCTCACCAGAAAGACAGAGAGAGACAGAGAAATGGAAAGCGAGAGATCAGAGCCTGGGGGGATGGCTACACACAATCCCTTCTCCTCCATTCTCCTCTCGGGATCTTGGGCACACATGTGCACGCACCCAGTGTGAGTTTAAGCCACCGGGTCCAGGACTCGAACCGCGGTAGACTATATGGGAGTCCAGTGACATAGCCATTATGCCAAGTGCTGGTCTCTAGTTTCATCCTTATACAGATACGTTTATCTTCTTAAAAATTGCTCAATTACATCAAGACAGGTTGTGTAACCCTAACTCCAAAATTTGAAATCCAGAACACTCCAAAACTTTTTAAGAGTCTACATGATGTCCTAAGCAGAAATTTCCACAAGTGACTTCATGTGACAGGCTGTTGAAACACTAAAATACAAAAAATTGTAAGAGTTGTCTTCAGGCTATGTGTATAAGGGGTATATGAAACATTTATATGCTTAGACTTGGGTCCCATGTCTAAGATATCTCATTATGTATATACAAATATTTTAAAATCTAAAAAATCTGAAATACAAATGCTCTGGTCCCCAACATAAGAGATATTTAACCTGTAACAATAATAATAATTTAAAAACATTAATTTCATCCAAAATCAGATTATCTTTTTCAAAAAACTTTAGAGAGTAGAAAAATAGTAGTGTATCTCACTACACCTACTTGAAAGGCCTGAATGAGGACTATGGCAATGCTTGTTAATCTTATAAAAACACATTCTCTTGGACCTAGAAATTCCACATGGATAAAATATTCACACACATAAAACAAAATATATAACAGGTTATTTATAGTAATAGCAAAAAGTTGGAAACGACCTGAATGCACATCAACGTGGAAGTGTTTAAATAGATAATAACAGTTGCTGCCCTCCCCAATATCTACAAGGTCCACATCAATGGATTTAAACCAACCTTTGCTTGAATTTGGTCAAATCTGAGTTTTGCATCTACAGATAAGGGAGTGCCAACTGAATAAATAAAATGAAATATTACACAACCATTAAAAATGAGAAATCTATTGAAATGATCTTCTAGATATATAATTAAATGAAAAAAGCAAGGAATAGAACACTACTGTGTGTGTGTGTAAGAGAGAGAGAGAGAGAGAGAGAGAGAGAGAGAGAGAATGTGTCCTTTTATAGATAAGAAATATCTAGAAAGCTGTACATGAAACTGAAAACCTTGTTTGGACTGAAGGGGGAGGAAACTGAGTAAGTAAGGGAGAGGAGATACTTTTGAACACTGTGCATTTCGAACTATTTGAATGTACTGCCTATTCAATGAATAAATCAACAGCAACATCAACATTAGCAAAATCCTCTATAAATCTTTGCCCTTAGCAAATTTGGCAGGAAACTGATTTCTAAATCAAGTTAATTTTTTTCTTTCTCCTTAAGAGAAAGAAAAATTTAAGGGAAAGATTCCAATTAGCCCTGCTCTACATATTACTGCCTGAAGTGCTGTTATAACTATAAAGTCATTAGGTTTCAAACTCTAGCAGACTGCTGGCAAATAAACATATGGAACTGTACTAAGGAGAAGCAAATACTGGGGACCACTAACATCCCTCACTCTTTTTATGTCCTTGATAAAAAAAAAAAATAAAATAAAAAACATCAATAGTCCCATAATAGCAAAGTTTCAAGGCAGAGATGATACTTTACAGAATTCTTTTAAAGTCAATTTGACCATAACTTACACATGGTTATGTTTTATATATATATATATACTCCTCTTGGAATCCTGAGCACACATGCACATGCACCTGGCCTGAATTTAAGCCACTGAGTCCAGGATTCGAACCGCGGTCGACTACATGGGAGTCCCATGGTTAGATTATTTTAAATAGAAAACACAGATAGATTTACCACTTCCTTCTTGGTAGATCATCTTTTAGTTATTCATTTAGGGTCCACAAGGAAAAAAAGAAAGCCAAACACCACCAGCCAAACATTTTTCTGAAAACAAAATAGAACTACCATATGATCCAGCAATTCCATTCCTGGGTATCTACCCAAAGGACAGGAAAACAGTCAGAAAAACGCTTGCACAACTATTTTCATTGCACCATTATTCACAATTGCTAAGACATGGAACTATCCCAAATGTCCACAAACAGATTAATGGGTTGAAAAATTGTGGCACATATGCTCTGTGGAATACTATTCAGCCATAAAAAACAAGGCACGGAACCAGCAGTTAGCGTAATGGCTATGTCGCTGGACTCCCACCTAGTCGACCGCGGTTCGCGTCCTGGACCCAGTGGCTTAAAACTCAAGCCGGGCGTGTGTGCAAGCGTGCCCAAGATCCCAAGAGGAGAATGGAGGAGAAGGGATTGCGGCGTGACCATCCCCACTGGGGGGGGGGGGTGGGGGGTGATTTCTCGCTTTCTGTCTCTATGTCTCTCTCTGTCTGTCTGGCGAGCGCACGCACCCTATAGCGAAAACCTCTCCAAAAAAACCATAAAACAAATAAAAACAACATGGCCCTGGAATTTGATAGAAAGTGGATGAATATGGAAGATCTGTTGCTAAGTCAAGCAAGTCAGGCTATGAAAGAGATATTCTATGTCTCCACTTAACAAATACTGACTGCACTCTATGGTAGAGACTGAAAGACTTGAGAACATAAAAGTATTAAAACTTGTAATGGACACTAGAGACAAAGTGGAAAGAGAGTGTGGGAGGGGAATAGCACAGGCAATTTGGGGGGGAAATGGAAAGGTAAGACACTTGTGGAACACAGATAAGGTTTATTATCTGTTGATGAGGATGTGTATGGTGGTCCCAACTGGGCTGGACTGAGGTGTGTATCATGTTGGGTAAGGTCTCTTCACAATCTAAATGATGTGTAGCAATTTAATGTATGAATAATAATAAAAAATTTAAAAAATTGAATACTGTGTAAATATAGAGAATTAAAATAATTAAAGAATGTTTAAAACATATTTTACTAGCCATTAGTAAGCCAGCATTACCTAATTAATAAATATCAGCCTTGTGACTGTACTGAAATGCAGATAACACAGAAAATATCTTCATTCACAAAATCTTTGATATTGGGACAAGCAGTTAACATAATGGCTATGTCGCTGGACTCCCATGTAGTTGACTGTGGTTCGAGTCCTGGACCTGGTGGCTTAAACTCCCACTGGGTGCGTGTGCGTACGTGCCCAAGATGCCGAGAGGAGAATGGAGGAGAAGGGATTGTGGCATGGCCATCCCCCCGGGGGGTGATTTCTTGCTTTCTAACTCTCTGTCTCTCTCTCTCTCTTTCTGGTGGACGCACATGCCCTATAGCAAAAACCTCTAAAAAAGAAATCTTTGATATCATGAGTTGGGACTTAAAGGCCCAGTCCTATGAAGGGAATAGTTAGAATAGTTGCCCCTAATGCTATCTGCAAACTATCACACTTGGGAGATTAAAGAAAAAATCATTAATTAAAAACTTAATAAGAGCTCTTTCTGCTCTGGGATCCTATGGAGCCTTGCTGGGAACAGGACATCTAAAAGGCAACTATGTCTGGAAGGCTGTGGTCCAAGGCCATTTCTGCTCGCTGTAAATGAGTTTTCAGGAATCAAAAGGAACACTCAGATCCTTGTTAAAATTGAAGGTGTTTATGCATGAAATGAAATGGAATTCTATTTAGGCAAGAGGCGTGCATATGTGTACAAAGCAAGAAAACATCACAGTGATTCCTAGTGGCAAACCAAATAAAACCAGAGTAATCTGGGGAATGGAAAAGTGGCATGGCTCGAGCCAAATTATTTTTTTATAATTAATTTGTTATTATTGATACTATTTATGCAATCAATCACTATACATCATTTAGATTGCAAAGAGACTTTACCCAGCATGATATACATCTCAGTCCAGTTGAGAATAACATACACATCCTCATCAACAGATAATAACCGTATCTGTGACCCACAAATATCTTAAGCAACCTCCCTGCTAAGGCCATTGGACATAAAATCTGTGTGATGCAATACCCCTCAAAGATTTAAATGAATGAAAAGTAAATGAATAAAAATGGGGAAAAAAAAACTTATGAAAATGATTTTAAAAAAACTTTATACGGTTACCATTATTCTTGATTTGATCTAGCCTTTGAGCTCCACCCCTGTATTTGGGTAAAGTATATTTAATAGCAAACATAGTAAAGTATATTTGATCTAAATACACAGTTATTCTGGTTCTAGCAGCCAAATATTAAATATTTTATTAAATATGAACAGTAGAAAGAATAAGAGATAAACATAGTCTTCTATGAGTCTTTTTTCTATAGAGTAAATTACCAATATGATTTTCTAGTTTCAAGGTCACATATAAGCTAAAGGGCAGATACAGAAATAAAGATCAGAAACAGTTTCAAACCCAGCAGATATCAGTGTTTATTTAGCTTCTCTGGACTACCTCTGCAATTGAAATCAGAAATTATAAAACTGAAGAACCTAATCAGAGCTGGTATTCCAATTATCAAGGTCTTTCTAGATCAAGTATTGACTAAGAACACTAACTAAACCTCTGGTGACAATCAGACAGACAGCAATGCTATTGTGGACACAGTGGTTGAGTTCTCTGGTCAAGCCCTTAATAGTTTGTGATCAATTACAAAAAAGCAGACTTTTCTGATGCAAAATGCTAAAAAACAAAAACAAAAACTAGGAATTGTGATGTTGCTTTGAAACATTTTATACGGTACCAGATTTTGTATTATTACAATATCAACAATTACTATCATTAATTTCTGGGCAAAAAACATTAGAGGGACCTGAAATGCCATTAAAAAAACTGGGGTGGGAGTAAAACTGGATTAAAAAAAAGCTAAGAGGGATAAGAATAGCAGGGAAAGAATACTAATAGTCAATATCAATAAAATATATTAAACTAGATCGATGCTTACTGAAATTGAGCTGTGAAGAATTACTTTCAGAAATAACACTGACTACGGAAGATTTTCTGCTGAGACTTCACCCTGCAGATCCTAATCTAGAAGGTGGAGAGTCAGGACCAGCAGTTGGTGTAAAGGCTATGTCATTGGACTCCCATGTAGTTGACCACATTTTGAATCTCAGACCCAGTGGCTTAAACTCACTCACTCACTCCAGGCAAGTGTGTGTGCATGCCCAGGATCCTGAGAGGAGAATGGAGAAGGGATTGCAGCATGGCCATCTTCCCTGGGAGGTGATTTCTCACTTTCTATCTCTCTGTCTCTTTTTTTTTTTTTTTTTTTGGTGCGTGCACACTATAAAAAACACTATAAAAAAAAAAAAAAAAAAAAAAAAAAAAAAAAAAAAAAAAAAAAAAAAAAAAAAAAAAAAGAAAGAAAGAAAGAAAAGAGGAAAAAAAAAGAAATTGAGAGTCAGAAACTCAGATCTTCTGAGATGTTTACTAAACTTGAGCTGTGAAAAATTATATTCAGGAATAACACTGACTACCTGCTGAGACTTCACCTTCCAGATCCCAATCTAGAAAGTGGTAGGGCCTCTCTATCCTTCTTTCTGTTTCTCTCTCTCTTTAAAATTTAAAAAAAATTTTCTTACTATTTATTTATTAATTTATTTTTATTTTTTAAGGTAAAGTATTTCTTGGCTCTCAGATCCTCCTTTATTTTGTTAATTTTTGCCTTCTCCCCCTCCCATTTAGAAGAGGCAAAAACTCAGGCTTCTGACAGTGCTTACTGAACTTGAGCTGAGAAAGATTACTGCTGTGCAGCATGCTCATGTGCTGTGCCTTTTTCATTTTTTGCCTTTTGCTTTTTTAAAAAGAAAAAGCAAACATTTTTTATTGTCTTTTCTTTTTTTCCTCTTCCTCTGTTTCCTTTTCCTTTTTCAGTCATCACTTTGTTGCTCAACTTCCACACACTGAGTGTCTAGACAAGTCTAAGTGATCCACAGCCAAACATCTGAATACTATTAGGGTCAGAATATTCCTCAATTTCCACTGAATCTGACATACAAGTGGAGAAAAATGAAATGGCAGAGAGATTGCAGATCATTCAGGAGGCTGAATGTCTCTGAATGCTCAAGAAATTAGGAAGAATGGTATAACCCATCAGATAACCAGAAATAACTGCAGGGGCATAAAAAATATGAAAAACCAAGAAAATATCTCTCCTCCAATATCTCTCCTCCAAGGTTAAAGAATAACTCCTCTTCATCCACAGACAGTACAATGGAACTCATGGAAATGTCTGATAAAGAATTTAGAATATTTGTAGTGACAAAGCTAATAAAGATGCAAGACAAGAGAGACAATGAACTCCAGAAGAGGAGAAAAGAGCCGACAAATTCCAGGAGGTGAGGAAGTTCTTGTGAGATCTGAAAGAGGAAATGCACATCATACAAAAGAATCAAACAGAACTGTTAGAGATGAAGGCTGTAATACAGAAAATCAAAACCTCCCCTGAAAGTATTAAAAGCAGACTAGATCATACAGAAGACTGAATCAGGGATATAGAAAACAGAATCACTGGCCTAGAAAAATCCACCATGAAGACTGAGAAAACAGCCCCGAAAAATGAGAATAATACACAAGAAATACTAGATCCCATTAAAGGTCCAAATATCTGGATAATTGGTATTCCAGAAGGTGAAGATACTAATAAGGGCCTTGATAATCTATTCCATGAAATACTGGAAGAAAACTTTCCAAACCTAGAGAGGCATTCAAAGATCCATACCCAAGAAATACAAAGGACCCCAAATAGAATCAACCCAAGATCTTCTCCAAGACATATTATAACCAGATTGCCCAAAACCACAGACAAAGACAAGATACTAAATTTGGCAAGAGAGAGAAGCATCAGTTACTTAAAAAAGATAGCCTATCAGGGTAATAGCAGACCTCTCATCAGAAACAATACGAGCAAGGAAAGAATGGGAAAATATATTCAAAGTGTTAAGTGAAAAACAATTTCAACCAAGAATACTATACCCAGCAAAATAATCCTTCATATGGGAAGAAAAGACAAGAACATTCTCTGGTAAACAAAACCTGAAAGAATCTACTGGCACCAGGCCAGCTCACCAAGAAGTTCTGAATGGAAAACCAGGAAAACTATACTAGGAAAACTAAATGCAAATATACAGAAATAAGAGTTCAAAAACAACCAAGAAAATGGCCAACTTAATAGTAGGGACAAGTCCAGAGTTGTATGTTATCTTCCAGAATTTAAATGGAAATATCGTACCACAACTGAAGAGAGATTAATTACATGAGACTGAACTAGTGAAATAGAATTTTATGACTTGCGACTAAACATTACTGATTTTTTTCTATGCTATTTTTTCCAGATTTATGGATCTGTGTCTTCCCTTGAGATGTCAATAGGTTCATGTACCTACTATTTGAACAGAATCCTAACCTGTTTCCTGGTTTTAAGTCTTAAGCAAATTACTCTTAACATTTTTTTGACTTTGGTTTATTAAAGCTATAACCGCTTTTCTTGAAATTAAAAATAATAATATCTATTTAAGGACCGCAGTAAGCTATATAGCCTCAGTTAGACCCTACTTTATAGTATGTTCATTGTACTCATGGTGTGTACACATACATTCTCTCTTATGAATACAATAAACTTTAAAAAATTATCAGATGATCTATAAAAATAAGAAGAAATATTCCTAACTCATTGAGGTCTCATAATAGAAATACCATTTTACTGGGTATATATTTCAGATAATGACTGGCTGTGGGACTTCAGCCAAGACTCCTAATTCTTCTGAATCTCACTTTCCCTGATGGCAAACAAGAGGTTTAGATTTCTTTGCAGGTATACTATTCACATACAGAGGTCTTGAGCTATTGAAATCAATAAAAATAATGGTACCTGAAGTTAGGATAATGAAATAGCAGATGAGCTGAGAAAGTACATTCGATCCTGCCCTTCTATATTAAATCAAATAAATAAAACATAGTCTCACTTTTTGTAAAGTAGGTTATCAAAGAAATCTGTACAAGTAAAATCTAGAAATGATCTTTAATTCTAAAATACCACAAAAATAGAAAAATTGACACAATTTAAAAATCTTAATTTTTCAAAAGTTCACATGAAAGCACAAAAATCCTGCTTTTTCTTCTGGAAAATGTTAGTTTTTGCCTCTGCACTATATTCAATGTACAGAATAACAAATAAATACCAAAACCATGACTACAAAGTCATCTGTCCTATGAAATTATTTAGATAGGAAATTTCCTTAAAACAAGGTCCTATGTTAATCAGGTTTAAGACAAACTGGTTTTAGAATGAATTTGACTTGCGTATAACAATGTGTATTATAAATTCCAGTACATTTATTTAATCCTCAAAATATTCACCAAATATAGCTAAATAACACTAAATGTTCAAGAAAATAATTTATGGGGGACCAATGACACAGAGGTAAAATCCAAGCACTGTGAGGCACTCCTACATGGAAGGTTCCTGATTCAAATCCAGAACTCATTGAGTACACACTTGCCCATAATTCAGGGCTGGCTGAAGGCTGGGGGACAGACTTGTGGCATCAAGAACCTGTGGGGAACTGTCGGTCTCTCTTTTCCTGACACTTGTAAATAGCAAAAAGTAAATAAACTTTATAAAAAGAACCATGATAAATAAAAAAATTGGTAGAAAAAATACAGTTTCCAATTAATAAGGCTTTTCATATTTATAACATTCACTTTCCATAGAAACTACTGAACTTTTCATCTCCAAAAATGAACACATGAAATTAAAAAAAAATTGTAAACTGTGGTTAAATACATTTAGCAATAGCATGCTATTTTATTATGTCTACAAAAATAAGACTTAATAATGTGTTTAATTTTTATAAAAGTTGAAATAACTATATTATTTTAGTTTTTATTATATTCTATGCATATCACTAATGAGAGCAGTAAAGGAAAAAAAACTAGAGGTTTACTAGGTAGATTAAAATGTACAATTATATGATATAATAACTACATATCAAAGTATAATATTGTCTGAATTATATAAAACTTCAAATATATCATTTAGATTTTTGTTATTTCTGTTTTTTTTTTTTCAATTTTTTTGCTATTGGGCATGTGCATTTACCAGAGAGACAGAGAGAAAGAGACAGAGAAAGAGAAAGTGAGAAATCACCCCCTAGTAGGAATGGTTTTGCTGCAATCTTTTCTGCATTCTCTTCTTGGGATTTTGGGCACACATGCATATGTGCCTTCAATCCACTGGTCCAATGTGGTTCAAGTACCACAATCAGTCATGTGGAAGTTCAGCACCTTAACCACTATGCCACCTGCTGACCCCTTTTGCTATTTTCTTAAAGAATCTTAGAGGGGTTAAGTTTTCTCTTACATATTAATTTGGAGTTGCTGTGGTTTCTCATACAGAATGAAACTTATTCAAAGTAAAAAATAAATTATATTACAAAGTTTGAAGAACATTGTAACAAGCCTAGGTACTACAGAGGTTCATAGCATCAGTATGCTTTGTCAAACCAGCATATTCATTCATTAAAGTGACGCCACCATACACATGAACAGTAGTGATATACTGATTCTTGGTAGATAATATTACTTTTACAGGTCAGACCAGGGTAATATTTTATAAACACAAAATATATAGTGATTTCATTCATTTAGAAATTTTATTTTCCTGTCCCAGACTAAAAAATAGTTCTTCTAAATATGTATTGTGAATTTATTTTATATCTCTAAAATATTCAACTGGTCAACAAATCAAATGCATAAATTGGTGTGACTACATGGGTTTTCTTCAATTTTACATTTTCACATCTTATCCAGCCATCTTAGAGTAAAGCAAAAAGAAAATTAGTGATAATGCTTTCAATTTAATTAGTATATTACATGCACTGTAATTATTAGCGGGAAATGTTATATTAATGAATGTAAAAGTTAGCAGTAAATTACCTTGTAGCTATTATCAATTTCCCAAGCTACTGCTCCTTAAGATAACCCTCTCCCTATAGTCCTTCCGGTAATTTTTCTTTGCCTGATAAACATGATGATTAAATAGCACACAGAGCAAACCTTTGATACTTTTTAAATTAAATCCATGCCCAGCCTAAGGGCTGTGTCTGATTTCAACTAAATGTGTCAGTTAATCAGATAAAAAATTATCAGTAACTCAAAGAAACAGCAGCCTTAGGCTTCATCAGTGCCAGAGAAAGCTGAACAAAATAAGACATTCAGACAATATCACATTATGTGTAAAGGTTACTGATAAGCCTATAACTAAATAGACCTGCTTACCACTGTAACAATGTCTGTCTGGAAAGAAATGTTATATTCAACATTCAAATTATCTTTAAAATTTTAAAGAATAAAAATGTAATTTAGATAAAAGGTCAGGGATATTTTATCCATATAGACATACAAATGCATTCATATAAAAACAAACAAATCCATGTAAAAAAGTAAAAATATGCAGTTGATAAGGCATGTGGAATTCTTCAAACTACATTCTTTCTCAGTGAGATTTTATTGAAAGAGAAATTATTACTACCAATGTTACAACTACTTGGATACTTCAACAATTATACAAAGCAAACCAAATATGGTTTGTTAAACAAAGGTATATTTGAATTTAAGATAATTTATCTACACAATTCCACCTAGTGCCTCAAATGCACTTCCATACAATTAAATCAGTATTTTGAAAAATTTGAGTTATTCTAAATTATAGCAAGATCCTAAATTAATTAAGAAGGTAGTTCATTGTTAACCTGTAACAATAAGTATCAACAGTCATTTGCAACATTAGCAATTAAAATAATACATATTATCAGAGGCCTATTATTTTAATAAGAGGATTTAAAAGCTCCAACAATTATTAAATAGACTGGCAAACCCTTAAACTTTCAGAGCATATTATCATTTTCAAAGCATTCTCAGATTCATAATGAAGATTGCTTTAACTATAATAGAAAGCTATCTTATAAACTGATAAATCAGTAGCATCTACAAAAAAGAAACTCATCTAAAAAATAGAATATTATTTTGAAAAACATAATGGGCAATAGCTATGAAAAATCCATTTATAAAGCAAACAGGAGTCCCTAATCCTCTGACAAAGAAAATTTCAAATTAATACCCCATTATCTTTATTCTTTTCTTGTACTGTGATCAGATAATATATTTGGCTGTAACAAGATTCTTATTCCTTTTCACAAATTGTTACTTTTCAGTAAGTATATTTATGATAAGAGAAGTGGGCCAATTCTATATCAATATAACCTGCTAAATATATTAAAGTAATACAACAATTTCAACTTTACTGCCCATATTTGGATGTAGGATCATTGTATCTTAAAGTTTTAACTCCTAACACATTGAAAACCCTCTAAATCATTGCTTCAGTCAAGAATTATCTGAAGCACAGAAGTGGTTTTACCTTCTTAATTGCTACGTGCAGCAACGTATACTTTTTGGGAATGCTTCAGACAATGGGAATCCACAAAGGACTAACCCTTGTTAAAATTAGGTTAACACTTCTCCAAGTCTTCTACACATTTCAGAGTTCACCAAAGAGCAACTGAAAGACTATCTTAGGGTTATGGGATGAAATTTAAATCCAGTCACCAGAGGTGACTTAATATAGCTGCCTCTAGTTATCCCCCAGGTTTTCTGGTTCTCCTTTCTCACTAGAGGGCTGAATTGTTAATGCCTGCTCCCATTGAGCCTTGCATGTTTCACATTAATAGTCACAATATTGTCTCTCTGAACCCTCCACAACTTCAAATCTATGTAAGAGTGTTAGTAGGTAGTTTAAATAAAAAGCAATGATTCTTAAGTATAACAATTTCTAAGTGAAAAGAAAATTATCAAAAACATTTTGATTAGTCTCTCTATAATTACAATACTAGCTTGGTCCTTTGAAACTAACCAAAGGACAGGAAAACACTCAGTTGGAAAGATAACTTGCACATCCATGTTCATTATAGCCTTATTCACAATTGCTAAGACATGGAATCAACCCAAGTGCCTAAGAACAGATGACTGGATTGAAAAAATGCAGCACATGTATACTATAGAATACTACTCAGCCATAAGAAACGAGACCCTATTATTTGATATATACAGGTGGATGAACACAGAAGATTTAATGCTAAGTGAAGTACGCCAGACTATTAAAGATAAACACTGTATGTTCCCATTCAATATATACCAAATGTCTGCACTCTATGACAGAAACTGAATGAACAGATTTAAGTAGGGAAGACAAGTGTGGATATCAGACACAATAGGGGAGGAGGGGCTTAGGGAGGAAGTATTTTATAAACATAAGAATGTAAAGTTCTCCAAAGAAAAAGATGCATCTGATAATACCCTTGATTTGATGGTACCGTAAAAGATGTTTCTGAAAAACCACATTGTGTTCTATGGAGATGTATAACAATTGAATGTGAAAAAGAAACTTAAAATAATAAAAACTCACTGAAAAGAAATCAAGACCAGTAAGTCATCATTAAAATCATGTGTTTATTGGGGACAGCAGATGACGTAGCTGTTACATCTCTGGATTCTCACATGGTTGACCACCATTTGAGTCCTGGACCCAGTGTCTTCAAACTCAAGCTGGTTCCATATGCTTGTGTCCCCAAAATCCCAGGGGAATGGAGGAGAGGGATTACGGCATGGCCATCCCCCTTGGGGGATGATTTCTTATTTTTACTCCCAATGTCTCTCTCTCTCTCTCTGTCTGTCTCTTTCTCTCTATCTCTCTCATTCTGTCTCCTTCAACCCCCTCCCACCAGCACATCAGTCCCAAAGCAAAAACCTCTAAAAAAATAAAAATCATGTATTTATTATTGGATTATAAATATAATTTACTATATTTTCAAATATATCTTCCTTAATAGTGAAAATGTTACTATCTTTAAAAAGTACTTTAATTATCAAATTTATGTTAACCACAATGACTGAAATAAATTAATATCAAACTTTGAAAGAGGGGTCAGCAGGTGACCTGGTGGTTAAGGTATTAGACTCCCACATGGTCAACTCAGTTCAAGTTCTGGACCTGGTTGCCTGCTTTCTCACTTTCCCTCTGTCTCTGTCTCTGCTGGTCACATTTAAAATAATAATTAGGGACCATCATATGGCATAATGGTTACGTTGCTGGACTCCCACATAGTCAACCATGATTCAAGTTCTGGACCTGATAGATTGAAACTCAAGCTGGGTGTGCATGTATGTGTATGTGCCCCAAATCCCCAGAGAATGGGGGAGATGGGACTGCAGCATGGCCATCCCTCTGAGGGGGTGATTTCTCACTTTCTGTCTCTCCGGTGAGCTCATGTACTCTATAGAAAAAATCTCTCTAGAAAAAGATAATAGGTGGTTGGCAAGTGGTGTGGTAGTTAAGGGTGCTTGACACCCACATGGCTGGCCATGGTTTGAGTCCCAAACTTGGCAGCTCACTTTCTCACTTTCCTTCTCTCTCTCTCTCCCTCTCCCTCTCTCCCCCTCTCTGGTCAAGTTAAAATGGATGAAAAATAAATAAAAGTTAAATAAAAAACAGTTCTTTAAAAAATAATAATAATAAATTAAATAATTCTTAAAGAAAAACTTTGTTTCTGTTTTTGGTTTTTGGATTTTTTTTTTTGCTATAGGGCTGTGCGCTCACCAGAAAGACAGAGAGAGAGAGAGAGAGAGATAGAAAGTGAGAAATCATCCCCTAGGGGGGATGGCCACACCACAATCCATTCTCCTCCATTCTCCTCTCGGGATCTTGGGCATGCACACACAAGTGCCCAGCATGAGTTTAAGCCACAGGGTCCAGGACTTGAACCGCAGTCAGCTACATGGGAGTTCGGCGACATAGCCATTACACTAACTGCTGGTCCCTTAAAGAAAAACTTTGAAAAGAGCAAAATAAAAGTCAATCTTGAATATCTTTCTGACTTTATAGTAATAATCCAATTTTGGCTCTGGATTATTTTATAAGAAAACTATAACCACATTAGCTAAGAACCTATTACATCCTATAGAAAATAATTTGCAGTTAAACATGCATTTTGTGGCTTCTCACTCTAAAAGTTCAAACATTTATAGAACACTTGCCTATAGACAAGCCTTCCAGGATTTTGTATGTAAGGATGACTCTATCGCATACCTAAACACAATTTATATTTAAAAGTGAATTTCATACAGGGCCAATTCCATGGCACAGGGGTAATGCTCTGTTCAAGAGAAAATGGATCCCACAGAGCAACTGTGGTTCGATGCCCTGCCTGATGAGGCTGAAACATGCTATGCATGAGTTGCAAAGTCCAAGAGCTAAAGGGATAGAGAACTGGAGAAAGTCTGGTGAAACCAGACTTTGCAGAGGGTGTTCAGCTCTCTCATTCTCTCTTATCTTTTAACATTGATGTTTGTGTGCATCATGCTTTGTACTATGAATCAAAGGAAAAAATGTTAAAAAGCAAATTTGGCATAAACAAGGTTCTCATGACTTAATAAACTAATATTCTGCAGTGATATAATGCCAATGAATATCCACAATAATTAAATCTTTGACCCTGGCAGCTTGAAAAACATTCTGGGTACATAGACCCGAAATCCAGACAAGATGAAAAAATGAACAAGAAATTGCAGCATGACTATGAACCACAGAAGGGTGCTTTCTTCTGCTGCATCTCTGTCTTTATGTCTCTTTCCAGTGAGCACATAGGCCCTTTGTTAAGTAAAAAAGCAGAAAAAAAGTTTAGGATTAAGGATTTTTGGTGAGATATCTTTGTATTGCCATTTGATGTCTTATTAATGTTTAAATCATTACTACACAATTGTATGTATACAATTGTATCATGTCCAAATAGCTAAATGTCTTACTTTCCTTTATCAAAATAGGGTTATCAAAATAACAAGTTTTTTCTATGGCTTACCCCCTGCTCAAAAAATTTGCACAGATTATCTTCAAATACAAACAATCATTAACAGTTAATAAAAGCTTTACATTTATAGATATCACAATGTGGCCAACTGTACTTTTCAATTACCCTTTGTTTTTCACCAGATTATATGACTTCCTCAGTCTCTGATCAGTCAGCAAAGCAAGACTTTCTTTACCCATGTTTTGTTTTCTCTGTATCTAAGTCAAATGTCTAATAATAAGTTGTCTATATATAATTTGAGTCTATAAAGTGTTCTCATATTCCTTATATACCTGTGATGGGCTTGATAGTTTGCTGTGCTATTGCTGTTTTAAGATTACAGGGTAACAATGAGTATGCGGTAAATTCAATGATCACATCCAGACTTCTGCTTCTTAGTCCAATGCCTGTCCTTTCAGTACCTACTATCTTCCTCTAAATGGGATCTGGGTTTTAGGATACTGGAAATTACTAGCAAAATAATTAAATACCAGGTTTTTAAAAATTAAATAAATTGCATATTAAGTAAAATAAAGTTCTATAATCAGCTATAAAAGAGATATAAATGATGGGAAAAGAAACTATAATTCAGAAGATAGAATTAAGAAATCTAGTTGAAGGCCATGGAATCTGTAATTCTAAAATAATGAGAATTTAAGTTCAAACATAGAAGATTGATGCTATAATTTTGTGCATAGCAAGGTATACGGTCACTGAGAAGTGTATAATTTCAGTCAATGTATGTAATAAATATCCACAGAGTGTTCTGTCTGGTACATTTTCTTGGAAAAAACACTCACTCCCACCACCTTCTGTGTTAGCCACAGTCATTTTTTACAAGATGATTCTGTTCCCCTTGCAGTAATCTGTGTTCAATGGTAGCCACTACAAACAGGGCAACAGTTTCTCAAAATTTTTAAATCGAAACTAAAGGATGGGCCAGCAGGTGGCACAGTTGTTAAGGCACTGGACTCCTGCAGGGCGACCTGCTGTTTGAGTCTTGAACTTGGAGGTTAACGAATCATGTTAGGTGTGTGTGTGTGTGCATGTCCAGAATCTCACAAGTAGAATGGAGGAGAATGGAATGTGACCTAGCCATTTTCCCTGAGAGGTGATTTCTCACTTTCCCTCTCCCTGACTCTCTTTGTCTCTCTCTGGTGAGAGCGCACACTCTATGGGGAAAATCTAAAAAACAAAAAACAAAATAAACAGAAAAACAGGGGCTGGCAGGTGGTATGGTGGTTAAGGTGCTGGACTCCCATATGGTCAATAATGGTTTGAGTCCTGCACCTGGTGGCTTTTCTTCCTATTTTCCCTTTCTCTCTCTCTGTCTCTCTCTAGTAAAATTAAACAAATAATAATAACAAATGAAATAAAAGAACTCTTTCAAAAATAAATCCTATTATTAATAAAGAGAAAAACAAAACAAAAAATAATTAAGGTATATTTATCTCAGGCTAAGATGGACTATTTAACGGAGAATATCTTCTAAAATATCAGGCAGTTGTATTTTTAGGGTATAGGGACTTGAAAAATACCAGTCTAGGGGCCAGAAGGTGGCATGGTGTTTAAGGGTGCTGGACTCCCACATGGCTGGCTGTGGTTCAAGTCCTGGACCTGGCAGCTGGCTTTTTCACTGACTCTCTCTCTCTCTCGCTCTATCTCTCTGTCCTTCTCTGGTCAAGTTTAAATAAATAAATAAATAAATAAGTAAAGTTAAATAAAATTTTCTTTTTTTTTTTCGGAGAGGTTTTTGCTATAGGGTGCATGTACGTGCCAGAAAGACAGAGAGAGACAGACAGATAGAAAGTGAGAAATCACCCACCAGGGGGGATGGCCACGCCATAATCCCTTCTCCTCCAGTCTCCTCTTGGGAACTTGGGCACACACACAAATGCACCCAGCGTGAGTTTAAGCCACCGGGTCTGGGACTCCAACTGCAGTCGACTACATACATGGGAGTCAGCAACATAATCATTATGCCAACTGCTGGTCCCAAGAAAATTAAAAAAACAAACAAACAAACAAACAAAAAAACAGTTTAGTAGGGGCCAGCAAGTGGTATGGTGGTTAAGGGCACTGGATTCCCACAGTCCCAGACGTACTGGCTTGTTTTCTCACTTTCCCTTTCTCTCTTTCTCTCTCTCAGGTAAAATTTTTAAAAAATAATAATAATGATAGCAAATGAAGTTAAATAAATAAATAATTCTTTTAAAAAAGTGTACTCAAGGAAAACTGAATAAATAGCAAAAAGGAACTGAGATGAGAAATAGGAATGTTTGGGACCAACAGTTAGCATAATGGCTATGTCGCTGGACTCCCATGTAGTGTAGACCGTGGTTCGAGTCCCGGACCCGGTGGCTTAAACTCATACCGGGCGCATGTGCATGCGTGCCCAAGATCCCAAGAGGAGAATAAAGGAGATGGGATTGTGGCATGGCCATCCCCCCTTGGGAGTGATTTCTCACTTTCTGTCTGTCTCTCTCTTGTCTTTCTAGTGAGTGCACATGCCCCATAGCAAAAACCTCAATAAATAAAAAAAGAAAGAAAGAAAGGAAGAAAGAAAGAAAGAGGAAAGAAATAGGAATGTTTGATAATATTCAAATCCCTGGTCCCATTCTCATTACATTTCCTTCTGTCCTTAAAACTTCTTTTTAATTTTAAACTAGCTTAACTTGGTTTCTGCTATTTATAACCAGAGACCTAATTAATACATTACTCAAAAAATATTATACATATAATAAATATTGTTAGAATAGTAAAAACAAATAAACAACAAAAAAAACCCCAAGTATTCTCTAAACTCTTGTAGGAAAGGACCTGAATCTTTCTCAAATTTAAATTTCTCCTAATGATAATTAAAAATACCTTCCTAGGAACAAATAACTGGAAAAAAGCTTAACATTTTATTTTTTTTAATTTGCCATAGGGTGTGTACACTCAACAGAGACAAAGAGGAGGGGGTGACAAAGCACCCCCCCATATCACAATTCCTTCTCTTCCATCTCTCCCCCTTTTCAGGATTTTGGGCAGGTATGCACATGTAGCTAGCTTGTTTTTCAAATGACTGGGGTTGGGATTTGAACAGCACAGTTGGACATGTGGAATACAGATGCCTTTACCACCACACCACTGGCTGGCCCAAATATTAATATATGAAGTGGAAGAAAAATCCTCCTGAAGTATACAACAATGTACACAGAATGAATAAGGTCTCTTCTGTCTACATAATAAAAGGTTAAATATTAAACCATTATTTTCTAGAACAGTATACAAACACTATTAAATATTTTGTTTTAGGAGGAGAACAAGTTCTAGACTTATATGTGCAGTTTTATTTGACTAACACTGCACTTTTTCAAAAGAACGTTAACAAGGGTTATGTGGATCATGTTTTTTCAAGTTTCCAAATACTTTTCTGAACTAAAAAAGGCTAATAATCATTACTTTAAAAAACAGCAATAACAAAAAAACCACTATTTTAGGCAAATAAAAATTAGAGACAATTACTAAAAAATGCATAAGCCAGAAGAAAGTCCTTTATGCAGAAGGGGCAGCCAAAATTAAAGAAAACATCCTAATCCTAAAAGACAGCTATGTGAGCAATTATCACCTTATTTGGCCTAAAGCTACACCAGGATCACTAGACATTTTAACTGCATCTCAAGCTTTGGGATAATTTGCACCTTTGCACACCAAAGTCTGATATTTACATAGTTCCTTCTTGCTTTCCTAAAAACAAAAACAAAAACAAAAACAGAAAAGACAGGCTGAATTGTAAGTCATAAAGAGAGGTTTGTAGTAGACAAAATGAATGTGGGTTATAATTAATAAATAAACTATATTCCATCATTGTAAAACAAAACACCTTCAGTCTATTTGACCAAAAAATGAACAATTATGAATTATTATCTTTTAAGCCATATGTGACTGCATAGGGCTACATAATGATAACAATCTGTTGTGGCAATATTTCATTTTCTTTAGAACCAGGAATATACACAAGAATATTTTCTTGTAATAAATTCATGTATGCCTCTTCATTCATGCTATTTTATTTAGAATTTCTCTTTTCTGAGATAGTCTCCTGGGACATGCATCTCATTTTCATGAGGGTCCCTGAGAGACTTGAGCATACAGTATTTACTTCAGTACAATATCAACAACATATTGCAGAACATTTCATCTAAAATAATAATAGAAAATGTTGAGCCATCTTCCGTTTGGAAGAATGTGATGTCTGACGAAAGCCACATTGCTAAAACACATTGTGCCATCTCAGCTTGCTTTGGGAATTTAAAGAGAAATATATATATATGTGTGTGTGTGTGTGTGTGACACACACACACACACTCACACAATGCTAAAGAATGGAAGATAAAGACAGATAAAAGGATATACAACACTGATTAAGAGAAAGGTAATGGACATCTGTATCCAGTCCCTGGCACAGAGCACTGTAAGGCTACCTGGCTACCTGGCATGGACAGCAGTGAATAAGACTGGATTCATGTATTAAAACTGTCTACAGAGTAAACTGTTATTGAAATTAGTGTCCTAAACCAAGTTTTTTCATGTTCTTCCCATAAATAATTCCTCAGTGGCTTTATCAATCATCTATCTACTGTGATCACCATCAAATATGAGGTGTATTATTCAGCTTTTCCAGGGAAACATAATTAATAGTTATACATAAACATGTATACAAATCTACTAACAGAGAAATAGATCTTGTGACTATATAGAGATACAGATTATGTCTCTAAATATCCATATATGTGTACATATCTTTATATCCTTACATGGTCTGTGTGTGTATTATTTATATATATAAAGATTATATATATATATATATGTTGGATTACATTACTAATTTCTTTCTTTTTCTTAGTTCATACTATAGGGCGCGTGTGCTTGCCACACAAAGAGAGACAGAGAGACAGAAAGTGAGAAATCACCCCCCAGGGGGGATGACCATGATGCAATCCCTTCTCCTCCGTTCTTCTCTCGGGATCTTGGCACGCACACACACGCGCCCGGCGTGAGTTTTAAGCCACCAGGTCTGGGATGCGAACCGCTGTCAACTACATGGGAGTCCAGTGACATAGCCATTACGCTAATTGCTGGTCCCAACCTGGGAATCTTAATAACCATCACTTGAATCAGATTTGTGAAATGTAATTCCTTTGTGGTTCGAAGTTTGTACACACACTTCACACACTTATTATTTGTGCCTGTTTTTTTTTTTTTTTTTGGAAAGGTTTTTCTTTATGGGGGCACGCG
>NW_006159520.1:1668647-1673845 GCF_000334495.1 Tupaia belangeri chinensis
GTTAACGGCCCCCTCAGTCATGTGGGATCCTGCCACATTAACCACCATGACACTGGCTGGCCCCAAATTTGATGTTTGAATATATGAGGATATTTCAAAAAAAGTTTGCAGAAATATGGAATTAAAGTACGTATTTATTTTGGTACAGAAATTTTTTTTTTTTTTTTTTGGAGAGGTTTTCGCTATAGGGCGCGTGCGCTCACCAGACAGAGGGAGACATAGAGACAGAAAGCGAGAAATCACCACCCCGCCCCGGGGGGGATGGTCACGCTGCAGTCCCTTCTCCTCCATTCTCCTCTCGGGATCTTGGGCACGCACGCACACGCGCCCAGCGTGAGTTTTAAGCCACCGGGTCCGGGACGCGAACCGCAGTCGACTACGTGGGAGTCCAGCGACATAGTCATTACGCTAACTGCTGGTTCCCAAATATTTGTGCCTGTTTAATTCATTTATCTTTAAAAAAAAATAAATGAGCCAGTTAGCTTTTGTGCCTTTAGATTCAATTACCAACCAGGGAGAGCCATCTTGATATGTTTTATTTTGACTACAAATGAAAAAATATTAGTGGATTAACACAAATCTGCTCCCTTGGAGAAATAGCATGAAAGTTAGTGGCCTTCATATGGTAGGAAGCAGACTTCACTTTTTTGTTGTTGTTTATTTTGAGTATAAAAGTTAGTACTAAAAATCAGTTAAGGCAATTTGGACATTTGACTTTATATTTGTAAAGAATTTGTGTGTTTGTGTGTGTGTGTGTGTGTGTGCATAAAGAAAAACATTGTAAGGTGTTGGCTCATGTGGTTATGAAGGCTCAGAAGTCTTATAACATGTCCTCTACCGGGTCTTCAGAAAAGTCATCATGACCTTTCCAATGACTTGATACAAGCTAGGGATTCAGGAAGGCCACTGATCTAAAGATCTATGGGTCACAGAGTCAATGAGGGAGAATTCAGTCTAGCCTAAAGGCCTGCAAATCAGGAGAAATAAGGAAAGGAAACTAAAGGCAGCTCAAGAAGTCAGATAAAAAGTGACAGAATAGAGACAGAGACAGAGAGACTTCTCTCCTCCTCTACCTTTTTTATTCCATTCAGGCCATCAACAAATTATCTGTAGAAGACATACGGTCAAAAGACCAGCAGATTGCATAATGGTTACATTGCTGGACTCCAACGCAGTAGACCACAGTTCAAGTCCTGGATCCAGTGGCTTAAACTCATGCCAGGCATATGTGCATGCATGCCCAAGATCCAAGAGGAGAATGGAGAAGGGATTGCTATGTGGCCATCTCTTCTGGGGTGGGGGGAGTGAGTTCTTGCTTTCTGTATGTCTGACTCTCCAGTAAACACACACACCCTATAGCAAACATCTCTCTTAAAAAATAAAAAAGAAGACATATGGTCACATTGGAGAAGGTAATGGTCGTTAGGGATTGAAATGATAATGTCTCCTGGAAACACACACACAAACATACCCAGAAATAATGTTGAGCCAGATCTCTGAGATCTCTAAACATCCAGATATGTTGATCCAATCAATCTGAAACATAAAATTATCACAGAACGCAATGAAGGAATATAATTAATTCACCTATTATGTTATTCCGGGTTTTCATTCAGACTTGAGAATACTTACCAGCTAACAAATAAAAACTAACAAATGTGGACTGGTCCAAAAAAGTTTCCCTTTAAAAAGTAATCTAGTGGTGTGGTTAAGACAACTGGATGATACATGCACATGGCCAGTTTTGCAGATGGAGTCCTGGACCCTGTGGCTTAAGAAACACACTGGGCACATGTGCATGCATTCCTCAAATCCCAAGTAGATGAAAAGACTGAGGAGTGACCATCCCTCATTGGGGGTGCTTTTTCACCTCTCTTTCTCTGGTGAGTGTACAGTCCTCTGGCAAATTACAAAAAAAAAAAAAAAAAAAAAAAAAAGAAAGAAAGAGAGAGAGAGAGAGACCGAGAAAAAGGAAAACCTAATCTATAAGAATACTATTTCCTAAAATGCAGGACTATTTTCTTCCCCCAAAGGAATATTTCCTCTGGCCATCTCTAACTGATTTTCAAGTTTGAGAACACTATTATTAATCACTGAGTTGCTAAATGCATACTCTCTCCTAAGGTTATTACATATATTATCTTATTTAATCTTTACTGTAACTACATAAGGTATGGTCTTTTATTTTTGATTTTCCAAATAAGAAATGTGAAGTACAGAGGGGTTACATAACTTGTACAAGAACAAGAACTACAAAGTACCATATAGCACAGAGACCTAAACCTGGGGGCAGGTTAGTATCAGAGTCTGGGCTTGTAACTACTACACTAAAATATTCGGGCAAGGAACAGAAAGAAAAAAAAATAATAATTCTACTATTTGAGTTTATTAAACACAAGAAAGAACTTTACAAATATAGGGGCAACCCCATGGCTTGGTGGTTGTGGAAGCTGGATCTCACATGTCCAATAGCGTTGTTTGAATGCGGGGCCCATTGGCTTAAAAATCATGCTGAATACATATGTGTGCATGCCCAAATTCCCAAAACAATGAAAAAATGGTGAAGAAGGGATTGTGGCAAGAAAGCACACCATATGGAGGGAAAAAAAAAAAAAAAAACCTTACAAATATAAAGCCAAATGTACAACAAATGTACAATTACCTTAATCTGCCATTTAGTGTTATCTTTTACACTGAAACAAAACAAAACAAAAAACAGTGAAGTTGTATTTCCTACCACATAAAGGCCACTCAATTTTTTTCTTTTTTTTTTTTTACTATTTTTGTAAAAGCTTTTGCTATAAGGTACATGCATTTACCAGAAAGACAGAGAGAGAGAGAGGGAGGGGCCAGCAGGTGGCATGGTGGTTGAGGGCACTAGACCCCCACATGGCAGATCATGGTGGCTTGCTTTCTCACTTTCTCTAGCTCTCTCTCACTCTGTCCCTCTGTTGTTGAATTAAAATAAACAAATGAAGTTAAGTAAAAAAGAGAGAGAGGGAGGGAAAGTAAAAAAAAACACCCTACAGGAGGAATGACCACACCATAATTCCTTCTCCTCTATTCTCCTCTCAGGATTTTGGCTATGCACACACACATGCCCAGTGTGTTTCTCAAGTCACTGGGTCCAGGACTCGAACAGTGCAGCCAGCCATATGGGATCTAGCCACTTTAACTGTCATGCCATCAGCTGGCCAAAAAGCCACTAGTTTTTAAGCTATTTGTCCAAAGTAGTAGATGTGTGTTAATTCACCAACATTATTTCATTTGCAATAAAAATAAAACACATATGAGATGGTTTTTCTTGGTTGGAAACTGAATCTACACCTGCAAACAAAAGAAGTCTCATTCATAATTTCTAAACAAATGAATCAAACAGGTATAAATATTAAGTGTGTGTTTTGTTTGAAGTGTGTGTACAAACTTCAACAAAGCAAGGAGTTACATTGCACAAATCCATTTCAAATAATGGTTAGATTCCTGAGTTTGTAATATACCCATATATATGCTTGTAATGAAAAGGAGTTGAAAGCGGTAATTAAAATCTTGGTAATAAAATAATAATAGAAATAATTTATTTAAAACCTAAAACTTCCATCTCAAATATAATGCTTGGGGAAAAAACAGCATTTATAGTAAAAAGGTGAAGATGAAGAATGGAACATTCTGGGATACCTGAAGGGTCACCTCGAAGATTCTTAAGATTCTTTAAAGGTTAGGTTCAGTCACTCTACAGTTTTAGAGATGAAATAATCCAATTATATTTTATTATTATAAACACTAAGACCATGATTCTTTTTTTTTTTTTTTGGAGAGTTTTTTTCGCTATGGGGAGGGTTCGTTCACCAGAAAGACAGAGACAGAGAGACAGAAAGTGAGAAATCCCCCCCAGAGGGGATGGTCACGCCGCAATCCCTTCTCCTCCATTCTCCTCCCAAGATCTTGGGCACACACGCACACGTGCCCGGTGTGAGTTTTAAGCCACCGGGTCCGGGATGTGAACCGCGGTTGACTACGTGGCAGTGACATAGCCATTACACTAACTGCTGGTCCCCAAGACCATGATTCTTCATTAAACCTAACTTCATTTCAGGACAATTTGGTTGCTATGAAGAACATGCAAAGACCTGGTAGAGAAAGAGGATTTAGTGGGCTAGAGATTAAACAAAATGGTTACAGAAATGATAAGTAGAGTATCTATGCACCTAGCATATGAACAGGGGCAAATATTGAAATCATAATGTGGAAAATTCATTGTTGTTGCTCCAGTGTATCTTTCCGAGTTTAAAATTAAAATGTATTATTCTCCATCTATTTTTCAATGAAATATTTCTATCCCAGTGTAACAAAAAACAAAAACAACAACAAAGGGAAAAAAAAAATAGGCTTTTCAGAAAAGGTCCTGAGGCCAACTGTCGGGATTCAAGTCACAACTCTATCACTTATGAGCTGTGTGACCTGGAGCTCGTTCCTTGTCTTTCTGTGCCTCAGCCTCCTATCTGCACAAAAAGGAGATAAAATAGTATAAAAGAAGTTGTTGTAAGGATTGTGTCACTATAAGAGTACTTCAAAATGTTTGTGAAAAAATGGAATTAAAATGAGCTCACTTGTGTACAAATTTTTTTTTAATCCATGAATAATTTTTTCATAATAAACATTTTCCATGAACTCTCTGAAGACCTCCTAATACAAGTAAGTAACTTAAAACAACACTGAGAACATTTTTATTACTCAGAAAATAGTACCTGTAGTTATTACAATAACCACTATTAATACTATAATTATAACTATTCAATATCACCCATCATCTAAGACACACTTTCTTTTTTTAAGTTTTTTGCCATAGGGCACCTATGCTCACTAGAGGGGAGGAAGGGGGAGAGATAATGAGAGGAAAAGTGAGAAATCCCACCTGGGGGTGGGGGGGGTGGCTACACTGCAACCCCCTCTCTTCCATTGCCCTCCTGTGATTTGGGGCACACATATACATACATGCACCTGGTGTGGTTTTTCAAATCACAAGGTCAGGGACTCAACCTGCTATCACCTATGTGAGAATCCAGCAACTTAACCATTGCACCACCTTCTGACCCTAAGACACACATTTTTTTTTTTTTTTTGGAGAGGTTTTGTGCTGTAGCGTACATGCGCTTGCCTGAGAGACAGAGAAACAGAAAGTGAGAAATCACCCCCACTGA
>NW_006159520.1:1675375-1681928 GCF_000334495.1 Tupaia belangeri chinensis
TTTTTTTTTTTTTGGAGAGGTTTTTTCGCTATAGGGAGTGTTCGCTCACCAGACAGGCAGAGAGAGACATAGAGACAGAAAGTGAGAAATCACCCCCCAGAGGGGATGGTCACGCCGCAATCCCTTCTCCTCCATTCTCCTCCCAAGATCTTGGGCACACACGCACACGTGCCCGGTGTGAGTTTTAAGCCACCGGGTCCGGGATGTGAACCGCGGTTGACTACGTGGCAGTGACATAGCCATTACACTAACTGCTGGTCCCCAAGACCATGATTCTTCATTAAACCTAACTTCATTTCAGGACAATTTGGTTGCTATGAAGAACATGCAAAGACCTGGTAGAGAAAGAGGATTTAGTGGGCTAGAGATTAAACAAAATGGTTACAGAAATGATAAGTAGAGTATCTATGCACCTAGCATATGAACAGGGGCAAATATTGAAATCATAATGTGGAAAATTCATTGTTGTTGCTCCAGTGTATCTTTCCGAGTTTAAAATTAAAATGTATTATTCTCCATCTATTTTTCAATGAAATATTTCTATCCCAGTGTAACAAAAAACAAAAACAACAACAAAGGGAAAAAAAAAATAGGCTTTTCAGAAAAGGTCCTGAGGCCAACTGTCGGGATTCAAGTCACAACTCTATCACTTATGAGCTGTGTGACCTGGAGCTCGTTCCTTGTCTTTCTGTGCCTCAGCCTCCTATCTGCACAAAAAGGAGATAAAATAGTATAAAAGAAGTTGTTGTAAGGATTGTGTCACTATAAGAGTACTTCAAAATGTTTGTGAAAAAATGGAATTAAAATATGAGCTCACTTCTGTACAAATTTTTTTTTAATCCATGAATAATTTTTTCATAATAAACATTTTCCATGAACTCTCTGAAGACCTCCTAATACAAGTAAGTAACTTAAAACAACACTGAGAACATTTTTATTACTCAGAAAATAGTACCTGTAGTTATTACAATAACCACTATTAATACTATAATTATAACTATTCAATATCACCCATCATCTAAGACACACTTTCTTTTTTTAAGTTTTTTGCCATAGGGCACCTATGCTCACTAGAGGGGAGGAAGGGGGAGAGATAATGAGAGGAAAAGTGAGAAATCCCACCTGGGGGTGGGGGGGGTGGCTACACTGCAACCCCCTCTCTTCCATTGCCCTCCTGTGATTTGGGGCACACATATACATACATGCACCTGGTGTGGTTTTTCAAATCACAAGGTCAGGGACTCAACCTGCTATCACCTATGTGAGAATCCAGCAACTTAACCATTGCACCACCTTCTGACCCTAAGACACACATTTTTTTTTTTTTTTTGGAGAGGTTTTGTGCTGTAGCGTACATGCGCTTGCCTGAGAGACAGAGAAACAGAAAGTGAGAAATCACCCCCACTGAGGGGATGGCCTCTCTGCAGTCCCTTCTCCTCCATTCTCCTCTGAGGATCTTGGGCATGCACGCACACGTGCCCAACGTGAGTTTAAGCCACTGGGTCTAGGACTCGAATCGTGGTCGACTATGTAGAAGTCCAGCAACGTAACCACTATGCCACCTACTGGTCCCTAGTTTTTTCTTTTTGGAGAGGTTTTTGCTATAGGGCGCGTACATTCGCCAGCCAGACAGAGAGAGACAGAGAAACAGAAAGTGAGAAATCACTCCCCAGGGCGGATGGCCACGCCGCAATCCCTTCTCCTCCATTCTCCTCTCGGGATCTTGGGCATGCACGAACACGTGCCCGGCATGAGTTTAAGCTACCTGGTCTGGGACTCGAACCATGGTCAGCTACATGGGAATCCAGTGACATAACAATTACACTAACTGCTGGTCTCCCTAGTTTTTTTTTTAAGAGAGATTTTTAATATAGGGTGTATGCACTTGCTGGAGAGACAGACAGAAATCAAGAAATCACCCCCGGAGGGATGGACATGCTGCAATTCTTTCTCCTCCATTCTCTTTTTAGAATTTTGGGCACGTACACACACCTAAGTCGAGCGTGAGTTTTAAACTGCCGGGTTTAATACTCAAACCATGGTTGACCATGTGGGAGTCCAGCGACATAACCATTAAGCTATCTGCTTGAACCGCACTTCTTAGAGATTTCCAGATAGCTCCAAATGAAAATAGCTTGTGCAATCCACAATTCAAGCTTTGTACATACTCAGTATTTTGAAATGTCAAACTGCGGGACCAGCAGTTAGCGTAATGGTTATGTTGTTGGACTCCCACGTAGTCAACCGTGGTTCGCGTCCCAGACCTGGTGGCTTAAACTCACGCCAAGCGCGTGTGCGTGCGTGCCCAAAATCCCGAGAGGAGAACGGAGAAGGGATTGCGGCGTGGCCATCCCCCCTGGGGGGGTGATTTCTCGCCTTCTGTCTCTCTGTCTCTCTCTCTCTCTGTCTGGCGAGCACATGCGCCCTATAGCAAAAACCTCTCTGAAAAAAAAAAAAAAAAAAAATGCCAAACTGAAAAATATTAAAAAATAAATAAATAAATAACCAGAGCAACCATGTCTATTTTTAAGTAAAAAAGAATTGGATAACATTAATCTACTTTTTTGATAAAAACTCAATAAATAAACATTGTGTCAAAAATCGGTCAAATGTTAGTGGTCATAAGCACTTAGATTTTTAGAAATATCAGATGGCTGAATTTTTAACTTTTGCAATGGAAACAAAAATCTCATTTTCCAAGTTTCCACCAAATTACTCCTTTCAAATTTCATAGAACCTAAAAGATATCACAAAATTTCAATTTTTGAGAACGAAAATTTCTTTTTTCCTGTTCTATCAAAATTATCAATTACTACAGACCATCAACTTTCTTCAATAGTTGAACACTCAAGTGACCTCTGAGCTTCAAAGTCCCCTCAGGATTAATAAAATTCTTAAATGAATAAAAATCTGAAAAAAATATCTACAGAAACATTACAATAATATCACATCTAATAGTGAAATACTAAAGGCGTTCACCCTGAGACCCAGAAAATAAAAAAACTCATAATTCATAGGTGGTAAGATTATGGTATGTAGAAAATCCAAAGCAATTAACAGATACACAAAAAGTGAAGTCAGTATAGTCACTAGTACTAAGGTCAATATTTAAAATTAAAATATTACAATAAGTATATGAAAAATACGCATTATGAAAAGAACTACATTAGGAGTCTATAGTTATAAGAAGTTTAAGGCTTGGCAAAAAAAAAAAAAAAATGTTTAGCGACTGAAGCCAGAACGGTGGTTGCTCTGGGGAGAGAGCGGTGACAGGCAGTGAATATAACGGGATTTCTAAGGTGCTTCAAACTTTGGATCCAAACTCTTCATTAAAATACATTCAGAAAGTTTTAAAATAAACTTTTCCTTAAGTATAAGACACATCTAGAAAAGTGTATCAAAGTGGACAGCTGGATGAGCACTTACAAATAAGACAATCCATGAACTGCTACTACTGAAATTTGTTTACTTCTCCACCCTCTTTGCATATCACTTTCAACTTTCACACTCAGCCCTGCAGCCTCTCAGCCTAACACTACTCACCAGGCTGCTCTCTTGCCTCCCAGAGGCCTCTGCCAACCCATCTCCCAGATCAAACACTTTCATCATGGAACTTACATGATGCTCATCTAGAGAAAATTTTTACACTCAAGCCTCTCTTCAAAAAAGCCTTTCCTGGGACCAGCAGATGGGCATATTGGCTATGTCGTTGCACTCCCATGTAGTGGACCACGGTTCAAGTTCCAGACCCAGTGGCTTAAACTCACACCAGGTGCGTGTGTATGCATGCCCAGGATCTCAAGGAAAATGGAAGAGACGGGATTGCAGCGTGCCCATCCCCTGGGGGGTGATTTCTCAGTTTCTATCTCTCTGTCTCTCTCTGTCTTTCTGGGGAGCGCATGCGCCCTTATAGAAAAAAAAAAAGAAACCCTCAAAAAAAACCCAAAAGCTTCTCCTAGTTTTTGACCAGTTAAACTTCAGTCTCATGGCTTCTTCTACTTCTCCTTTTTAGAACTTATAATATCTGCAATTTTATGTGTTAGATGGTTTATTTGATTAATGTCTGTAGATAGTAATTGCTAATTACATAATTAATTAGTAATTAACACCAACACTGATACTAGACTTTAGGCAGATGCTCACAAACAGTGCATCTCTTTTGCTCACCATTTTACTCACAGCAATAAGCATAGGGTCTGTCACACAATAAATTATCAATGCATATTTGTGAAATAAATGAATGAAGGCAAATATAATGAAATCTGACTATAAAATAATATCAAGGAATTGGAAAATAGACATTAGTGAATCTCCTTTATTCTGCAATTTTTATTTTTGTTATTGCTGAAGAATAAATTTCCAATTATTTACACATCTCGGAAACTGTCATTGCCAACCAAGATACAAAGTTACCGGTACAGATGGAACTGGCTCTATTCTCTAAAATATATGCCTAATCAGCACAGCATCATGCAAGATCATATTTCAAAAGCACTTTCCCTCCATTTAGTTCAGTGACATTCCCTTAATCTAGAATTTAAAAACCCACGCCCTGGGACCAGCGTGACATAGTGAACTATACTGCCGCATGGCCAACAGTGATTCAAGACCCAGACCCTGTGGCTTGAAACTCACACCTGGTGCATGTGCATGAGTGCTCAAAATCCTGAGAGGAGCATGGGGGGAGAAGGAATTGTGGAGTAGGGCTGTCCCTACTTTCTCACTTTCCCTCTCTATCTTCCTTTCTGGCAAAAGCCCACACTCTATGACAAAAATCTAAAACACAAATAAAAATCTATGACCTTAGCATTATCCCAAGTGTCTTTCTCGCTATACCCCTGAGTATCTGCTAACTCTCAGTAAGGCTTGCCCTGAAATAAATGTAGACTAAAATGTTTAA
Source organism: Tupaia belangeri chinensis (assembly GCF_000334495.1). Classification (NCBI taxonomy): domain Eukaryota; kingdom Metazoa; phylum Chordata; class Mammalia; order Scandentia; family Tupaiidae; genus Tupaia; species Tupaia belangeri. The sequence goes on from NW_006159520.1 coordinate 1,680,276, forward strand.
AAACAACAATAACAATACTACCTCTTTATCTCAGGTCCTCGTTTTTAATAGCAAAGTTGGGAGCTTATAAACATTGAAGGTTTTCTCTTCCCTCTCTCTTCTTCGCCCCTTCCACCCTACTCTCAACTTTAATATTTAAGTCATTTCTTGGAATAGAAAATTAGAGAATCCTCTTAGTCTTTGGCTAACATAAGAAAGAGATTTTTACATAAGTTGTCATGTGGTTATCAAAGTATAAGTTTCAAGTTTTCAAAGATTCTTCTGCTTGCTCTCTTACCCTATTCTACACCTCCTAATTTCCCCAGGGAGTACAGTTTAGAAATGGCCACCCATGGGAAACACATGCTTCCTTGTTGATGGGGATAGCCCATCCTACTATGGGAACTGACACAACATGATTCTTTCTTTTTTTAAAGAACTTATTTAACTTTATTAATTTCTTTTTATTTTAATTTGACCAAAAAGGGACAGAGAGAAAAAACGAGAAAGAGAGCAAGTGAGAAAGCAAGCCACCAGGTCTGGGACTCAAACCACAGTAGGTCATGTGGGGTCTTAACCACCATATCACCACCAACCTCTGACATAATATGATTCTTAATGACTCCTATATAATTCTAAACAACAGACACTTCCTAATATGTTGTAACTGTTTTCTGATTTTATGTATGTATGTTTGGAGAGATTTTTGCTATTGAGTGTGTGCACTCACTGGGGGACAGAGAAAAAGTTAGAAATCACCCCCTAGGGGGATGGCCATGCCACAATCTCTTCTCCTCCATTCTACTCTTGGGATTTTGGTCATGTACTTACACATGCTTGGCGTGAGTTTCGAGCTACCAGGTCCAGGACTTGAACCACAGTCAGCCATGTGGGAGTCCAATGCCTTAACCACTACACCATCTGCTGGCCCCATGCTATAACTGTTTTAACAATGCTAAGTCTAGCTTTACATTTTTTTACTCCAATTAATGCAGTCCAAGTTATTCCATTTTTGTTACAGTCCCTTTTACTCTCTAATCATATAGTTGTTTTTACATAGATGATGTCAAAGCATATGTATAAGTTTTGTATCTTACATGCATTTTAAGTGTTAATATTTAGGCTTTAACATTTACTTTAAGGCTGCACAAAATTCTATTTAATGGAATAATTAGCTATTCTCACAACACTGCATCTCTTAGTGTAGTGATATCTAGTAGTATGCTTTTCCTTGAGAAAGCCAGTGTATATTTTTCTATTATTACCTTGTCTCTTGAATACCAGATATTGAATGACCTTATTCATATTACTCTTAATTCTAACTCCCTTTGCTTTTGACAGTTTCACATGAGATGCTATGACCAAAACTGAATAAAAGAGTCCAAAGGCAAGAATATCAAAGCTTAAACAAAACTAAGATCCTCCTACCTTCACTTTCTTTTTTTCCCTTTTTCCTCTATGTCCTTTCTCCTGAGACCTTGAGACTTAATAACTTTTTGGTTATAAACATATATGAGGTTGATATTTCTACCTCCCTGACCCTGCCTACTAAATCTGGGCCAAGTACAAATTGTATTAATATCACAGAATACCTAAAAACCACCAGTATGGAAATCTGGCAAAATGTTTAGGTGTGAAATACAAATTTTTCCACTGGGCTTTGGGAATAGGGAA
>NW_006159520.1:1681947-1697886 GCF_000334495.1 Tupaia belangeri chinensis
GGGAAAGATAAGGAGAGAGGAGTCAAGGGAGATGGTCTCTTGGCTATTGCTACAGAGCTACATGTCCCAGACCCCTAATGTCATGGTTGTTAATAGCCAAAAATCATTGGCATATCAATAAATGAACTTAAGTAGTAAAGGGAATACTAGTCTTAACAGCAAAGGGAAATCATGGATCTATCAGACACTTGCTTTATCACTTTCTGGTTACCGAGTTTGGCATGTTTGCCTGTTGGGAATACATACAAGGCTATCATGTCAGTGAGTTTCCCGTTTACTCCAGAAGTACCTTGTCAGGAGCTGCAGCAGTGCCAACAGAAGTGCAGTATCATGCCCTCAAAAAGCAGTTTGCTAAAGTAACCATCCAGTCTTCTGTGTGTCAGTAAGGTCATAGAATATAAACAATGTGACTTTCCACTGTGCAAAAAGTTCAAGAATTGACGAGAAAAGAGGTATAGCCAGGGAACTGTTATATTTTTAAGTTCACACCTATTGAAAATGAGAAATATTGTGATGCCGTCCTCAAAATAAAGCTTCCATTTTCCCAAGATAATGAATATATTAGTGCACTTCACAATACAATCAGTATTATAATCAGTCCATATAATACTGACGGGATTTTTTTAAAGAATTTTTAAATTTGATTTATATATTTATATATATATTTGACCAGAGAGGGACAGAGTGAGAGAGAGAGGGAAAGTGAGAAGACAAGCCGGCCAGATCCAAGATTCAAACTGCGGTTGGCCATGTGGGAGTCCAGGGTCCTTAACCACCACACCACTTGCTGGCCCCAATACTGATGGGCTCTTACTCCTGGAAGACAGTGATGTGATTTCCTTTGATAAGATGCTTCCTAGTCTCAGTCTTGAACCTCATACATCTCATCAGTCAAATCTTGCGATGTAGTCAATAAATGGGTTTTCATTACTATAATCCCATCCTACAAATGTTTTCAGCAGACTAACAAGGAGTTCAATATGATCTAAATCAATTTATTTGATATTAATTACCTTATATCAGAGCTATATCTGCTGGCAATGTAATCTGGAGATGAAAGAGAATGGGAGCACTGGGGCTATTTCTAGGAACATGTATATACTGATTTGGGAAATTGTTCCTTGAGTTAAATAATAACTTATCATTTTATAAACAGTGTTGGTTATTTACTACAAATGTATTCATATGAAGGCTAAACTTCCACTCTTGTTCACCTGCATTTATTTATTTATTTATTATTCCTTTTTTAAATTTAAGAATTATTTATGTAATTTTATTTAATCATTCATTTATTTTTTAATTTGACCAGAATGAGACAGACAGAGAGAGAGAGAGACAGAGCGAAAGTGAGAGAGCAAACCACCAGGTCCAGGAATCAAATCTTGGTTCGCCATGTGGGAGTGTCCAGTATCTCAACCAGCATACCACCTGCTGTTCCGAACCTGCATTTACCCATTTAAGAAATAAATGTATTACCCAATTGTGAGCAAGGCACCATGCCAACTCAAATTTATGGTATCTTCCAACCTTTCATTTGTACTGGAATAAAATGCAAGTTAGTAAATTTTAATATGTACTCCTTTTTTGTGATCATTGATTTTTAACAATAAAATTAAACACTAAACAAAATACCATTTAGTTTGATTATGCATTATATAAATTTCTCCATTCATAAGACTGTCCATTTATTCCTTTCCCATTTTGTCTCATTGCCCATCATCTTTTCACAAAATATTTTCCCTAATGACATAATGACAATCAAGAATAACAATAATCTAAGATACAGAAAAACATTAGAGATTTCCTTTCACATTTATGTCATTTTTCATCGACAACCATGTATCATTAATATCTTCTCTACTTTTTTTTTTCTATTTTTTGGAGAGGTTTTTGCTATAGAGTGTTTATGCTCGCCAGACAGCCAGAGACAGAGAGACAGAAAGTGAGAAATCACCCCCCAGGGGGGATGACCATGCTGCAATTTCTTCTCCTCCATTCTCCTCTTGGGATCTTGGGCACGCACGCACACGCGCCCAGCGTGATTTTAAGTCACCGTGTCCAGGACTAGAATCGTGGTCGACTACGTGGGAGTCCAGCGACATAGCCATTACGCTAACTGCTGATCTCAATATCTTCTCTATTTTCAAGTGATGCTCATGAACACCAGAGTAGTCTTCCTCTTAGCATTAAAGATTAGCTTAGTTAGATATTCACTTAGACATCCAATTTGCTAACATTGGATCAGTTTCTGACAAATGTAACTTATCCTAATAATCATAATATTTTACATAAAAGTTGAAAACCACAGAACAGTACATTGCCTATTATAACTTTTCTTCAACAACTCAGTGAAAAACAAGTGCTTAGTCTCTGTTACATGCAGACTTTGAGAAAACATTTTAGATACCACTGAATTGATCTGAGTACTAAAAAGTCAAATCTGGTTGTTTGTTTTTTTAAATATCTTCCTGAAAAATTAATATAAAACAAAAATCTGGGGCCAGCCCACAGCTCGGTGTTTAAGACAGCAAGACTCCACGTGGCTATGTGATTTGAGTCCAGACGCAAGGCCTGAAAAATACGCCAACCATGTGGGCATATATGCCTGCTGAAAATCCCAAGAAAAGAATGGAGAGAAGGAACTGTGGCATGTTTCTCTCCCTGTAAAGTGATTGTTCATTTTCCCTCTCTACTGCTGTCTCTTCCCAGTGAGTGCACACACCCTATAGCAAAAACTTGGGGGGAGGGATCTGAGCCCCATCAGGTGGCACAGGTAGCAAGGTGCCAATGTGGAACACCAATGGATTCATATAGAAATGCCCTGGGTTTGGTTCTCTAGTCCAATTGAACATGCCAGCTCTTCCTGTGAGTGTGCCCATGATTCATGACTGTGTTTGGCTGGAAGGCTGGGAAGGCCTAAGGGAATTATGGTATGGCAAGATCCTGTGAGAGTCTCTCTCTCCTTCTCTCTCTCTCTCATGAAATAAACAAAAGAATTCTGATCATATTTTTGTTCCTTCATTAAGACATTTATGAAACATGAATTGTTATATTTAATAATTATTACATTTCTGGAAAAAAAGCAGGCAGCCATTTTAAATGTAATTTTATTCATATACTTGTAAGGGTAGCAGTATTTTAAAATAGTTCTCATAGTTTTCCCAAGCAGGTTATAAAGGACTACTCAACAAGTCAAAGCTGCTTTCAACCTGACAACTCATCTAATTTAAGTTTACACGTTACATTGCCAAGAGAAGTTCATTTTGTTTTGTATTCGGCTTTTGTTGTAGGGTCTCCTTGACAAAGAGAGAGAGAAAGAGAGAAAGTGAAAAATCACCCCCACTCCATGGGGGATAGCCATATGATAATTCTCTCCTTTCCATCCTCCTCTTGGGATTCTGAGTACACACACATATATGTGCCTGTCAGCATGACTTTCAAACTGCTGGGTCTGGGACTCAGACACAGTTCAGTATTGTGGGAATTCAGCATCTTAACCACCACACCACCTGATGGGCCCAAGAAATGCAATTTTTTGTCATCTAGGTGACAGACATTACTATCTTGACTTTAATCTCTGTGATAAATGCCCTAGAATTATGATGCTTTATTTTCCTAATTGAAAAATTACAAAGGGACCAGCAGGTGGTGTAATGGTTATATTGCTGGGCTCCACCATGGCCAACAGTGGTAAGAGTCCTGGACCACAGGCTTTAAACTCATGCCAGGCATGTGTGCGTGAGGGCCCAAAATCTTAAGGGAGATTGGAGAAGGAATTATGGCATGGCCATCCCCCCAGGGGGTGATTTCTCACTTTCTGTCTCTCTGGCTAGCACATTCACCATATAGAAAAAAAAATCCCTCTAAAAAGAAAAAAGAAAAAGAAAAAAAAAAGGCTTAAAATGTTCCTTTACAATGAGGTATTTCTTCAATATGTTTCCATATAAAACATGCTCTTAGCTTGAAAAGTCATTCTTCATCTTCTCTTGATGAATCAGTATTCATCTGTATTTCTCCAACTGCTCATCCTAGTCTTTTCCTAGGTTAAAAAAAAAAAAAAAAACAGGGGCCAGCAGTTGGTGTAATGGCTATGTCACTGGACTCCCATGTCATCGATAGCAGTTTGAATACTGGGCCCAGTGGATTAAACTCACTTCAGGCGTGTGTGCATGCATGCCCAAAATCTCGAGAGGAGAATGGAGAAGGGATTGTGGCGTAGCCATCCCCCCCTGGGGGGTGATTTCTCACTTTCTGTCTCTCTATCTCTTTCTGTCTTTCTGGTGAGCGCACGTGCCCTATAGCAAAAACCTCTCCCTAAAACAACAAAATCTCTCTCCTAATTCTACATTCTCACAATATTTCTATTAAAAAAAAAAAAAACCTATCATCATCACAATAGAGTATTATACTGTCATTATATACTTTTAGAGAACTGGGTCATTCTTTTTGATACTTGTATCCAGTACCCACAAAAGAGCAGTCACTCAGAATACATTTGTTGAATCAATGAATGTAGTTCTTTAATAATCAAAATCATTATCTTCTAGATATAGAAACATAAATATATCAGAAGAGACACCATAATCCTAATTAATCAGTTTGCCTATGGACTGCCTTATAAACTTAGCAAAATGTGGTTGATATTTTTGTTTAAATACTGATATAACTATAGACCCTCATTTTTGATATGCCAGTAAACAAAATATCCTACCCTATACAAGTAATTTATGAATAATAAGATACATGAATACCAAAAAAGTCAGAAATGTTAGGCCTCTCTCCAACCCACAAGACTTGAGCATGAACAGTCATCAAATTATAAATATTTAAAATATCTCCATGAACTAACAGCAAAGTTTCACTCCTAACAGTTTTCTCAGTGACATTAATTTCTGGTATATAAAATATTTTGGCACTGGTATGGCACAGCCATGGCATTTATTAAATGGTTTACCGAATTACAATTATAAATCTGAAAGCCATTAACTTGCCTGATAGAGGTAGACTGTAACTATCTCACACGGTCTCAAGCATGAAAAGTGCATAATCGCTCAATTTTGACGGAAAGAGTAAACATAAACTCCATTAAGTATATCTTTTAAAGAAAAATTCAACCAGAATTCAATGGGATTTATATTCAATTGTATGGTGTTTTCATCTGAAGGCATTCCTCTTAATTCTATTGAGAAAAAAAAAAAGGCACAAGTTTCAAAATAAGGTGATAAGAGAAATGCAAAGTAGCACAAACTAAGAGTAAAGATGAAAAATCTAAGCAGTAGCAGTTACTTACGCTACAATGAGGTCAATTAAATTTGTATTATTTCTTTAAAAACTGTTGAATATCTCATTGAGGGTTTTTTCCTAATTCATATTAAACACCTAATATCAATATTCTCCAACTGTATTTAATAATGTGAGTGGCCTCGAGTGATTCTCATCCTGAAGTCACTGCCTTGCTTACACTTTAAGGTTCACATATGGCCTGGTTTAAAACTGAGAATTCAAAATAATTCAACTTTGATTACACATAATGAAAAATTACACCTAGGTCAATCACCGAAATACAGAAGCAACATTAATATTATCATTATAGACTACACAAAAGGCAGGAGCCGTCAGTCGTAAAAAACTGTTTTTCTAAGTCTCAAACAGAGAAAAGCATTTTGGAAATAGAAGGTTCATTAAAGAAGCCACTTAAACTACTGCTGGAACTCGGAATTTCTGCCTTATAGATGGAACCCTAAGCAGAGATTTAATGACTATTCTCATATACATTTGTATTTTAAAAATTTTTAGACACTGAAGAGAACAGTTGATTTTCCGACATCGCCAAGTTTGACAGCACAAAGTTAATATGCAGTATGTCAAATCACTGGCAAGTCCAAAGAAGAGAAATAAAACTTTGATTTGTTAGGGAAAAAAGTTACCATGCACTGTTTATTTTTTCTTCCTGTATTACCAGGTTCATATTTTTATCTTACTTAAGACCCACTGCCTATAAATAAGATTCAGTTTTGAACTAATTAAAAATAACTTAATACAAATATTAAATCACCAAAATACCTGAGCAAAAAATAAATCCCTAGAATTTTTGTTTGTTTGTTAAATTCTGGAGTTTGAGAAAGAGCTATTTACATGCTTTCCTGCATTAACAAGAGGGCAAGTAATAATGACAGGTTGTATGACAATATTGTCTTTGTTAGTTTTGCCTCAACAGAACTAAAGATTTCCTGATTACAACTTTGTAATTTAAGTCAACTGAAAAGATTCTGGGGAAGAGAAACAAAGAGAAGTCTGAGTGCCAGCATTTAAGTGGACTGTATTACCTAAGTTTACTCTTCAGTGAGGGACACTGTAAATAAGAAGGGCTCTGCTTCTGGAGCCCACACTGGGTCATGACCTGAACTCACTGTACTAGTGTAAAAGAGAAAGTTGTGCTGGAGTCTCCAATTTACATGCTTCTCTACTTCACCTTCAGAATCCTGTAATCACATAGAGCCTTACAATGAAGTGTTCATTCTGTACTGTAGCTCATTGTCAAGATTTTTAAACAGTTGCTTTTTTATTGTAATGAGCCAATTATGAGCCAGTCACTCAAGCAGTCATTAACAATAGATTTTTTTAATTGCATTTTTAATGAATTTTATTTTGGATAAAAGCCCTTAAAAGTACCTATGGCAAAGGGTAATCATACATTGAATTAACAGCAAAATCTGTTTAATAATGACTTGTCTTTTATTTACTACAACAAAATAAATTCCAGTGAGAGCTGTAAAAAATTGACAATGTCAGGGAAAAAAGATTGGGGGGTAGAAGAGAGAGTAGTATTCTACACTCAAAATTTTTAAATGAAAACACTATTTGCATTTCATTATCTCCTTGTTCTTGATTAAGTTTAAGGTACAAATAAAATATCTTATTAACATAGACTTTAAGCTATATTTAGAAAATAATAAGATTTATTCATATTTTACCCATAAACTGCTAATAATGCTTAGTATTTTTATAAACAAGTTTAATTAAAAACAAAAACAAAACAAATTTAATGTATTCATTCTAAGAATGTATGTAAGGGGAAATATATCTTTTTTTAACTATGTTTTTAAACAAAACATAATAGTGTAAAAATCTTCATAATCTCAACATGTTTTCTATGTATGTATGAATACAAATGTCCTTTTTGAATCTAAAAATTAATCTCAATGAAAATCTGAATGAACACAGTCATAATCAGTCACATATATAAATATATCCTTTTAAGTTGACTGTTAAAACCTCATAAATTTATAGGTGTCAGTTTGAATTTTAATAGAATATGTGGGTCATTCTAGGAAATAAATATTAACATTAAAATTTTATCCCAGAAACAAAATTATTTTTAATTAAAAACTCCAAATAAAAGGTACGAACTCATTTAAAACATGTTTCTGTTAATATAGTACAATTAAGAATTACCTAAATTAATTTGCTACTACTAAATCATAATTAAGATCTTGCTTCCCTACCTGACTTAACAAACCATTACATAGAAATTTTTAAGGATGAACACTGATATTAGGAAAATCTTTTTGCAACATGTCATATTCAGATTGGGTTTTAAACTTCTTAATCCATTAAAATCACACACTCATGAAGAGAAAAAAGTATACATTTTATACAGACATGTATATCATGCATATATATGTGTGCATATGAGTAAAACTATTCCTTAAAAAAGTCATTATACACTCTGATGCTAAGAAGACTTCTTGAATGTTCAAGGTTTTAAATCCTTGTATTTTCTACCTCAAGAATGGGCTGACTGAAAGCACAAGGCTCTGCAGGAGGACTGTGCAGCCTCTGGTTAATTAATCTGCCGGCTGAATGACAGCACGCCTAGGGGCATGGTGCTGGCATCCCACACAGGGTCCCAACGTGTTTTAAGTCTTGGATAGCTATATGCTGCATGCCAAGACTTTGCCAAACAAATAGCAGAAAATAACAGAAAGGCCTTCATAGCCTTCCTTCTGCCTGAGACATTCCATTTAATTAATATAATCCCTCTTTATTTTAGTTTTAATAAATTTCGAGGCTGAGGTAGAATCAACCTATCTTTGCCCTAGAATGCAATAACTAGCTCTCTCTTTTCTGACGTACCCACAAGGTTTCTTTACAAGACATAAAGCAATGAAAGCAAGAAAAAGTTACAAGTTCAGAAATTTTTAAACACACTACTTGATCTATTCAAAAAAACTTATTTGTACAACCCCATGTTTAAAGATTCAATTTAATCTGGCAATTTCCATTTCACTAGGCTTAAAGTTTTTTATATTATAAAAAATATAAGTCCATATACCCACCCCAAAACCTTTGACAATTACTAACACCTAATCTTGAGCAAGGTAAGGATATTTTTTTGCAACAGAATACAAACCACCTTCTCTTAATCCCTTTTACTGCCAGAACAAAACATCTTTCAAATCAAGATAAAATCGCTACATCATGAATGTTAATATCATTCTGAGAAAAATAATACCTTATGACTAGAAAAGTCCATCCCTTTAGGGAGAAATGTTGTGTTAAAGTGGATTATTCTTTTAGTAATATAATAGAATGGTTTCTACCTAGTCCCAGATGGAAAATCAAAATCTGCATTTAAATGGAAATATTTTAAAACAAGACAAAAGGCTAAAAACATAAGGAATACCTACTTTCTCAAATTTTAAAAATCCAAAAGGCCATGTGAGAACTTTTCTGCAAGGCTTTGAATTTAAGATTTTGTCTATATGTCTTATTTTTTGAAGAGCTTGCAGCCCAACATAATTATAGTTTTGTGATTAACACATACTAATTGTGTCTATTATATCAAGTTCACAAATCAAATCAAGAAGTTAGGCTGCATGATTTTTACTATTATCTAAAATAGATCATGCTTAGGTAGAGTTAAGAATGAGTCCTCCATTTTCTTCCTATTCTTAACCATGCTGTTTTATATCTAATTCTTACAAGGCAATAACGGTTTGTTGAAATCAAATAAAATCTGAGTTTCTTCTGCATTGACTCAAATCACCACTATGGTTAGAGAAAAAAGAAAGCAAAGTGCTAGGCAATATTATAACAACTGCTTTTTTCGACCCAAAAGATTATTTTCAGTTCTTCAATAGTTAGGGCAATTTCCTTAAATCCTGAAGGAGCCTGACAGCACTACACATTTCTTAATGCTTGCATTTACTTTTACATTATAAAACAATAAAACAGCAGGATAATATTCATGCCGTTTAGAGACTTGTAACATTACCTCAAATAATTCTACTGTATTATGGCAAAACATAAGCTTTTTAAATGTAGGCTGACTAAAGAAACGGCAATCTATATTCATTGAAAGTACATAGACAAATAGATTGAAAGTATAACTTAAATGTTGTACCTAGTTCTAAAATAATGTTTAAAAATGTTTGAAAAAGCAAAATCCATGCTTAAGGGTTTTATTAATTTTCAAGCATGGTGTTTATTGGAAAGGGAAAGTCTTCTCACTTCTCTTTCTTTGAGTTAAAAGAGTATATGACTTTGGCTACTCAAACCAGCCACATTAAGCAATTTGATCACTTGTTCTCAACCGTGTTGTACACCAATATACTTTACAACTCCCAACTAAAGACTATTGTTTCAACAGTGGTCACTTTGACTATTAAGCTGTAGAAAGGGCCAACCTGCAGAATTCAGTCATATCATTTCCTGTTTTCAAATGAGTCCATCTTCTAATCACTATGTAAATTCTGATACAAGTGTTCAGTGAGAGAAGCTGTCTGTTTTTATACAGGAAAGTGTGTGGATCACACTTTATTTAAAAGACATAAAAGACATTAAATAAGTGTAATAGGAAAAACTGTACATATCTGGTAATTTTCTCACTTTCTATACATAATTTATTTCAATCCAGTGGTCCATAATTCTCCTAAGATATTCACAGGAATATTTCTCTGCAATAACCTAATTCTCACATTTACCCTATATCTTCCATTCCTACTCCCAATTCCCACTGTACCTCCCAAATCTCATCTATACCCCAAGTCCCAACAGGAAAGTGTGATTAATGGGAGAAGATACACCATAAATAAAATCATCAGGGACTGGCCCTGTGCCCTATGATCAGAATAGCCAGAATCCATGGGGTTGTCTGTGTGGCTCTAATCTCAGCCCTGGGGCTTGAAATCCAATCCAGGTGCATGTGTGTGCATGCCCCAAACCCAGGCAAGATGGAGAAATGAAGGACAACAGATTGCTGTGTGACCTCGTACCATTGGAAGGTGCTTTTTCCGTCTCTCTGTATTTCTCTGGCTACTGTAAGTGCTCTCTGTCAAAGTTTAAAAAAAAAAATATGTATCAGAAACACACCTTGATAGATGTCATCATTGGTCTAATAAGTAGCAAATTAAAGCAGAAAAACAGTATGTGTGCGGCTGGCAAGTGGTGCGGTGATTAAGGTAATAGATTCCTGGGGCCAGCAGGTGGCATGGTGGTTAAGGGTGCTCGACTCGGCCAACTGTGGTTCAAATCTTGGACCTGGTGGCTTGCTTTCTCACTTTCCATTTCTCTCTCTGTCTCTCTCTGGTCAAAGTAAAAATAATAACAACAAAAGGAATTAAATAAATATTTATTTTCAAAAAAAAAAGAAAAAAAGGAAAACTGTACGTGGACCACCATAGAAGATCCAAGATTCATGGATCTTCCAAACTACTATGCTTTAAAATCCACTAAGTCAGAGAAAACTGTAAAAATATATCAAACTAGGTTTTGAAAGTAAATATATCCCTAATCCTTGTAAATTTTGGGCTCTTACAGCTAATGTGTAAAGAAACTGACTTTTAAGCCCAAATATTCCTGTTCTAAATAAATGCACGCTCCATTAGGAGGGAACCAGAACTGTGCTCTCACCAGTGCATTGGCATCACTTCAGAACATGAGCATCAACACCTGTGAGAAAAATCTCAGGCTTTGGGGCTGGCAGGTGGTGTGGTGGTTAAGGGTGCTTGTACTTGCACATGGCCAACCGAGGTTCAAGTCCCGGACCAGGTGGCTTTCTTTCTTACTTTCCCTCTCTCTCTCGTTCTGTCCGTCTCTTGTGAAAATAAAAAAAATAAATAATTATTAAAAAAACAAAGATCTCGGGACCAGCAGTTAGTGTAATAGTTATGTCACTGGACTCACACATAGTCGACTGCGGTTCGAGTCCCAGACCCGGTGGCTTAAACTCACGCCGGGCACATGTGCGTGCGTGCCCAAGATCCTAAGAGGAGAAAGGAGGAGAAGGGACTGCGGTATGGCCATCCCCCTTGGGGGGTGATTTCTCACTTTCTGTCTTTCTGTCTGGCAAGCGCATGTGCCCTATAGCAAAAAAAAAAAAAACCTCTCCAAAAAAAAAAAAAAAAAAATCTCAGATCTCTGGCTTCACTCAGATCAAATGAATCAGAATGTAAATGTTTAATAAGATCCCCAGATGATCTGTCTGCCTTGAGAGACACGAAATGGGGAAGGCAAGAACAACCTGTACTCATTAAAAACACATAAATATTACAGATGACCATAAGTTAAATAACGAAAGAGAAAACAAGAAGAAAATTTAGTAAAATATAAACATTTAAAAAGATCTAGATCCTGGGACCAGCAAGTGGTGTAGTGGCTAAAGAAGTTGGACTCCAACATGGCTGACCACAGTTTGAGTCTTGGATTTGGTGGCTTTCTTTCGTTTTCTCTCTCTTTCTCTCATGCATGTGCACATATGCCCTGTAGCAAATTAAAATAATAATAAATACAATAAAATAAATAATTCTTTTTAAAAAAAGGTTTATATCCTGCAAACTTTTGTTTCAAACAATTGAAAATTCATATATGCGTGTATGCATGCACACAGGCATGAAAGAGAGAAAAGAATGAGAGAATGAGAATGAGAGAAAAAAGAATAGCAGCTATGCAAGCAGTTACATGTACATGGTTTGCATATGTAGCTATGTTGATCCTGAAAAGTAGAAGAAACAAAATAAGAACCCAGCAACTAGGAAAAGAGCAGCAACATTCTCTCTCAACAACACTCCCACTTACACATATGTACCCAAGTCAGTGTGTAGCAGCCTTCATATCACTAATAAGAAATTAACAAGGGATTGTAATTTTGAAACGTGTCACAAAAGGGAGCAGGTAGGTGGCATGGTGGTTGAGGACACTGGACTCCCACATGGCTGACCACTGTTTGAGTCTCGGACTTCACGGCTTTCTTTCTCACCTTCCTTCTCTCTCTCACTCAATCTGTCCCCTTCTGGTCAAATTAAAAAGCAAACAAACAAATAAAGTTAAATCGAGTCATTCCTTTTTAAAAAGAAAGTGCCACAAAAGGTAGTATGCATTAAAAATATGATACAAGAAACTATCAGTGAAGAAACTGATAGCAAAAGGTAGTTACAATACCAGAAAGCAATGTAATATTCTTTCCCAAAGTCTGAATAGTCACTTAGTAACAATTGCCTTAGAATCAGCATTGCTTTATTCTTGTAAGTAAACTAATACTAAACCCAGTAACTAAATTTTTAAAAGAGCAGCACTGTAATTTGGTTTTGTTTTTAATTCTATAATAGAAATTGCCAACATTAATAATACAAATTTTTTAAAAGAATAAAAGGATAAAATATTTTCTACAGGATATTTAGTAGATATGAAGAAATGGTTTTGCAGTAATAATTTCTACAATGTGAAATATGCCTAATATTACATGTTTGATACTTAAAAAAAGTCCAAAATGATAATCTACTATGATTTAGCCAATATTCTATCACCATTTAGTTAATGAGAAAGTTAGAAGTTTTAAATGCTGTCAACCTTAATGACGCCAAAAGAAAGTCAGCCAGTTGCTATTCAGGAAGAAAACATAGTATGGCTAGTTGGAAAATACAATCTATCACAAAAAATAAGCTATAACTAATATCACATCTGTTACAGCTTTTAAAATAACATATATGTGTTTTTATCTATACTTCTGTTCATCCACATGACACATTACTGGAATACAGTATACCAAAATTCAGCCCACTTTGCAGCTATAGCCTCAATGAGTCACTAGAAACTGACTTCTCAGGATAACAGGAGTGGGGAGGGAATCATCCTACACCTTGCATTACATGACTGAGGTACCCCAACATACATCACTTTGGTTTTGTTATAAGAATTAAACGTAGTCAAAAATAGGTGGACTATCACTCCTAGCTTACATTCACGAAATAACAGCAACTATAAAGATAGAATTTCAGGTTAAAGTTTCAGATATATTAAACAAAGACTTATATTTGAGAATATAAATAATAAATATATTAACAGGCATGTTACTTATGTACTTCAACTAGTAAATATGTACCAAAAGATTAAAAACAAACATATACTTTCATCTGACATTAATTCTACATCTGGAAAGCTATAGTAAGAAATTCAATTTTTAAAAAGAATTATACTATTTAACTTTATTTATTTATTTATTTTAACTTGACCAGAGAGAGAAAGTGAGAAAGCAAGCTGCAAGGTCTGGGACTTGAAGCACAATCAGTCACGTGGGAGTCTAGTGCCTTTAACCACCATGCTATCTGCCAGTGCAGAAATTAATTTTTTAAATGTCAACAATTTATGTACCCACATGAAAATGCTATAATCTATAAAATTAGATTCATTCTTATTTACAAAATTAGGGCATCGTTAAGGAAATTAATATATAGCCATATAATGGATTTTTTTAATAATTATTTTATTTAACTTTATTTATTTACTTTAGTTTGACCACAGAGGAGGGACAGAAAGAAAGAGAGAAAGAAGAGAGAGAGAGGGGAGTGGGGAGAGAGAGAGAGAGAGAGAAAAAAAAAACAGAGAAAAAGTGAGAAAGCGAGCCTCTGGGTCCAGGATTTAAATTGCAGTTGGCCATGTGGGAGTTCAGCGCCTTCAACCACCATGCCACCTGCCAACTCCCATATGATGGATATTAAATAGCCATTAAATTATGTTCATGAACAGGTTTTAATGACATGGAAACATGTTCTTTTGTTTGTTTTCAGGGTTTTTTTGCTATAGGGTGCCTGTGGTCATGCACATGAGGGGCAGAGAGTGAAAGAGATGGGGAAAAGTGAGTAATCGCCCCCCTGGTGGGATGGCCATCCACAGTCCCTTCTCCTCTATTCTCTTTTAGGGATTTTGGGTATGCACAACAAGTGCCTGGTGTGATTTTCAAGCTGATAGTCTGGGACTCAAACCTCAGTCAGCTAAGTGGGATCCAGCCACTCCGGTCTCCACACCACCTGCTGGTCTCAGATATTTTAAGGTAAAAGAAGCAATGTGCAAAGTTATATTACACAAATGATTATACACACAAACACAAGTGTGTGTATCTATGTATGTTATGTGTTAACTGTGTATATATAAATATGTCAAACTGTTAACTCTGAATTACTGAATTTTGAGTAGTATCTTCATACTTTTTATACTTTTTTGTATTTAATTTAAAAAATTGCTTTAATTAAAGAAAATTCAGAGAGAAGTTAGGTAATAATAATGAAATTATGTGTTTCTGCTAGAGGAGTACAAAAACCTAGTCTCAGAAGAAAGATGCTCTTTCTTTAGACTATCCCAAGAGGCACAAAACAGATTTAAAAAAAAACCAACCTGATAGTTAAGCATAAAACCATTAACAATTAAAATACAAGAATGTAGAAAAGGTTGATCTATTAGTTTGTAGTAACTAGGCAAGGAGGCCAAAGAGGGTATCACTTAATGCCAATGTTATTTTACTCTACAAAATTATCAAATAAATGCAGTAAGTAACTTAAGAAAATAATTATAACAATGGCTTTTGGGGGTTTATTCTAAGTCTTGGGTTGACTGCAAAGAAATAAACTAGAAACTATTAATTCATAATAAAAGAAACTTTACAGATAGTAATTTTGGTTTTTTTTTGAAAGGTTGACAGATACAAAGACTATTCTTTGCTTTTCCCAAACACAATTATAACACATAGTTAAACTATCCAGATAATAAACATTATACACTCAAACATGTATATAATTCACAAGTTATGTCTTTGTATAAAACAATCTACTAGCTACAATACTAATTAGTAACAATAATTTGTAATTTACCTTTTTCATCAACTTTTTATAAGTTTTCTTGGTGATAAATGATTTATAATTATTTTCATTTCAGATTGCTTGATTCATCAATTGATTCAAAGTCAATAAAAATATAGAGCAAGGAGTAGAAAACTTTATAGTCATACTAAATCTGTTACATAAAACAGGAAATTCAGGGTATAACAGTGATTTTTTTATATACAGAAGGAACTAAGTAATTATCAATTAACCATAAAGCAGAAAACTACAATATAAATTTGGCTTCTTATAACTGTAAAACCTTTACAAATGTAATTAGTTTTTACCTATATAGCACTGCTTAGTCTAAAATATACAAAAGTAACAGTCTGAGGAGAAACCATATGCAAAGTAGCATAGAGGAGAAATCAAACCACTCAAACAAAGCTAAAGACAAAACATCTGAAAAGGCTTCTGGATATTAACTCAAAATTAAAGTTTATAAAACGTTACCTAGTCTTTGACGGAATCTAATCCATGATAATCCTTAATGACATTTGTAATAAATAGATAATGTTTCCAAAAATAAAAAGGGATATTTGGCTTGCCAAAGCAACTAATTTAAAAAGGGAAGTATAAGGCCAGCCCATGGGCTGGTTGCTAAGGCAGCTAGATCTCACGTGGCCAACCGCAGGTTGAGTATCAAACTTGGAGGCTTGAAAAACATGTCAGGCGCATATCTATATGTGCTCAGAATCCCATAAAGAGGGTGAAATGGAAAAGGGATTGTGTTGTGACCATGCCTCATGTGTGTGTGTGTGAGTGTGCTGTGCATGTGTGTAAGGGC
>NW_006159520.1:1697917-1750947 GCF_000334495.1 Tupaia belangeri chinensis
TTTCCCTGCCCCCCATCTCCACCCCTGAGAGCTCACACACCCTCTGGCAAATTTAAAGAGAGAGAAGTGCAAATATTTCTTTTTTTAAAAAATATTATTTCATTTAACTTTATTTATTTATTTATTTTAATTTGACCAGAGAGGGACAGGTGAGGAGAAATGAGAAACAAAGCTGCCAGATCCAGGACTCGAATCGCAGTCAGCCATGTAGGAGTCCACCACTCTTAACCACCATCCCACATGCTGGTGCCACAAATATTTCTAATTCATATCAAGATACATTGAAAAAACTATGCTACTATGTGATTGTCTACTCTCTACTGGGGAGGACGAGGGAAGAGAAACTGAACTAAGCTCTGGAAGAATCGAGATTCTAAGATTAAAGTGGTATAATTGTCAAATTATTCATCCAAATTATAAGCTAAATTGAGAATCATAACTTTCCAAACAGATACAGACAGAGCAATACTGAGCCCTAAGGGTCACAGCATTCCTTGGAGAAAGTAAGTTACACTGGTCAGACAAGAAAAGATAAGCACCAAATTATAAACAAGTAGAGAACTTTAAGAAATGTGAAATATTTAAAAGCAAATGATTCATCACAAATAATAATATGGATTCATATACAGCATCAACTTTCTGTCTTAACAGTAAAAGTGCTACATCTTTGAGACAGGCTCTGTGCCTTAATCAGTTACATCTCTAGCACTTAGAAAAATGCCTATAACACACCAAGATGAAAACATAAATGTATGTCAATATTCTACAATTTATAGCACATGTATAAACATTACAAAAATGATTATACAGCATTTCACTTCTTATCTTTCTATCACCTCCATTTATCACTTTATTGATGCTCAAAGGAAAAAAGCATACAGAACAAAATAACCTTAAATTCTTTCTCAGACTATTTTCTCATATAAACTTCTCAAATTGTTGGTGATATGTCCATTTTCAGCCTACAAAGTTTTTCTAGTTAAGAAGTTTTTAATAGGTGGTCGCTTGAAAGATCCTTTAGAAGAACTTAACCCTAGAAAATATTCAAATAATTCCTGCCTGTATCAAGCTAAAGCAAAGCCCAAAAGCAGACCCCAAAATGCACATACTTTGAAATCAGATTCATTGGTGTCAAAGCAGATGATATGCAAAGTATTTTACTAAAAAGAAAGATAAAGACAAAACAAGGGGCAGCAAAATTTTTACCACCTAATACCTAAAGACACAGTATATAGCTAAACTTCTGTAAAAGCCAGATCAATAAATACACCATGACAAATAACAATTACGTTATTAAATTAGTTAAGTATGAGCAATGTTCTACTTTTCCCATTCAAGAGAAAATGTTTCACCTGGTGACAAATAATAATACAATACTTAACATTTACTGATGTTTCCTATAAGACCTAATTCTACATGGATAAGCCCATTATGATCCTATGACATAGGTACTACTATTAGTCTTACTTTTACAAATATGAAAGCTAAGAGTAGAGAGGTTAACTAAAACAAGGTCATATCGTGCAACGGCACCTTGCAAGCAGAAAATCTAGCTCTAGACCCCTCCCCCCCAATCCATAGAAGAAGAAGAAAGAAGAGGGACTAGCAGATGGCGTAATGATTATGTCACCCAATTCCCATGTAGTCGATCATGGTTTGAGTCCCAGACCTGGTGGCTAAAATTCACACCAGGTGCTTGTGTGTGAGGGCCCAAAATCTCAAGAGGAAAACGGAGAAGGGATTGCAGTGTGTCCATCCCTCTGGGGGGTGATGTCTCATTTTCTGTCTGTCTCTTCAGTGAGCATACATGCCCTATTGTAAATATCTCTCTGGAAAAAAAAAAATAGAAAAAAACCCTATTTTTTGTTAAATACAACATTGGTGTTAAATATATTTTATTCGGAAGATATCATTTGCCATCATTAAAGAATGAAAATATCTAGTACAAAGGGTTTTCAACTGCTTTTTCAATCTCTACACAATCACTTTGTTGGTCTCCATCATCATATACAACATAGTATCCCTCATCACAACCTGGAGTTGTAGAGGAAATACTATATACCTGTTCTTGGTATACCCCTCGGTGGTACTTGCTTCCCCTTGAGAATTCCACAGTATATAAACCTACACCTTTATTTGTATGCAGGAGCACTTCTGGCTCCACCCAAATTTTGCCTATGGCTATAAAAAACTTTTAAACAAAATGCATGTTCAAAGATTTTGTCCTATTTCTCTCATATACGACTCATGTGAAATAAACAAATATCACATGCTTCAATATCAACTCATAATAATAAAGAAAACTGAATTAATAAAAATAATGCCATGCTTTTTTTCCCCTCTGGTTTAATTTGTTTCATTCAGCAGCAGTAATGGGCTTGTCTCATATTCAACCACCTTGAAAAAATTTAAAGAAGGGTTTTTCGGAGGAGTGCTATAAAATTATCATTGACATTTTAATTAAAAAAAAGAAATGTATTTAGAATAAACAGGACGTTCCTTCTAACAGTCTGCAGTGGCTGCTCCATTGCTTCTTCGTACAGTCTTGGTAAATTATGCAGGCTCTCACTAGACAGAGCAGCTGTATTTCACTGTCCGCGGTAATGTAATCTACATTTATCACTATTTTAATTAAGCGGATTCTTAATTTGGTACTCTCATTGCAAAAAAAAAAAAAAAATACTGTATTCATTTTTTTTTTAAGGCAGTACTGTGTCAGTCTCATAAACCAGAATTTAATTTTAAACATGTTTTACTGCAACTGGACATTATTTTTTAAAAAAACTATTATATTTGGTTTATTAAGAACATGTTCATCTTCATTCTATCAGCTTAAAACATTAGCTCCTTCTTTATAATGATAGAAAAAGATACTTCTACAGTTCTCAATTTCACGGTTCTAAAGTGATATACTAAAAAGAATATGTGGTTTATTAAAATATTAAATTCAACTTTACTTGCAATTAATATGGAATGAATGTAAGAACTTTATAAGAAAAGTGACACTTACTGAATGTTGAGGAAATGCAACTTAAGAATTCTTTTTGTAAGATTATTTTTATCATTAGATCACTTAAAATGACTGATTCTAATTAAATTTATCACTGTGGAATACAACAGTTTTTAATCACCTTGAAGATACATTCTGGATTTTTAAAATTCATTTTACATTATTACTTGTCACTAGATATAATGTGTTTGTTTTTCTAAAGTATTATTTAATATATTATTATTATTATGTCAAATTTGCTATAGGGCCCATGTCCTATAGCAGAGTGTATGTGTTTGAGAGAGAGAGTGAGAAAGCAAGGTGCTAGGTCTGGGACTTGAACCATGGTTGGCCGTGTGAGAATCCAGTGCCCTAATCACCACATCACACACTGGCCCCAAAGTGTCTGATTTTTAAAACATTTTTGACACTAAAGATGGTGTTTGCTTTAAACAGTTCACAGAAAAACACTTTTAATATTACATGGCCACATAAAATCATGCATTTTTATACATATGGTGCATCAAACTTCATGTATCAGTAAGGAAAGAGGTAATGTGCACAAAATTCCATAATTAGCACATATTAATTGAGCATTTTGTATGTGGCGGATATAAAATTAAGTGCTATGAATTCAACCTAAAGACAAAGCCCTCCTATGAAACAAAAGATGTTTGAGTATTGTGTGTACACGTACATAACCTGTATACTACTAAGTGGTTTTTAAACTGTGTTCATTAGAAGGAGAGAGGGGCTGTAGGCCCATCTGCATTTTACCCAGAAAAGCTCCCATTTTCATCTACTTTACACAGTCTTCTTGGAAGCTGGTATAGAAAGCAAAAGCCATTTACCTAGAAATCATGAATAAGGGCTCTAGACTACTATTAAGAATGCAGGTAAATAAAAAAGAATCCTGGGACCAGCAGATGATGTAACAGTTAGGTCAGTGGACTCCCACATAGTCAACCACAATTCGAGTCCTATACCCAGAAGCTTAAAACTTGCACCAAGCTTGTGTACATGAGTGCCCAAAAATCCCAGGAGGAGAAGGGATTGTGGTGCGGCCATCCTCCCAGGGGGTGATTTCTCGCTTTCTGTCTCTGTCTCTCTAGCACGCATATGCACCCTAGGGCAAAGATCTCTCTCAAAAACACATACACACACACACACACACACACACACACACACAAAATAAAGGAGCCAGCAGGTGGTATGGTATTTGTTTATAAGTAAACAAATAAATAGAATCCTAAAAATTCCCAAATGCCCTAAAGAAAATTGAAAACCTCCTATTTTGCACAACAAGTGCATACATGTGTGTACATGTCACCCAAAATTCAAACAAGATGGAGAAATGGAGAGAAAAGGATTGTGGCATGACCACATCCCTTCTAGGCACATTGCACTGGGTTGTTGAAAAAGTCGTAACATAGTTTTCTGTTTTTCAATACAAAAATGTATCATTGGGACCAGCAGGTGGCATGGCGGTTAAGGTGCTGGACACGCCCACATGGCCGACCGCGATTCCTGGTGGCTTGCTTTCTCACTTTCCCTTTCTCTCTCTGTGTATCTCTCTCTGGTCAAATTAAAATAAATGAATGAATAAATAAAATTAAATAAATAATTATTAAAAATGTATCATGACTTTTCCAATGACCTCACTTAGAATACATATTACGTATTATTATTATATTAAATATTATATGTAATATATATTATACATGAATAAATTCCAATAGTCACATAGGATTTTTCAAATCTAAAGTCCATTAAATGTGTTCTACATTTTATATTAAAACAGCTCTTTTAAAATAAAGTCATTTACCTTTGCACTGCAATTTTTAAAATTAAGTTACCATTTAAGCATGTGATTTACCTTTGCACTGCAATTTTTAAAATTAATTTTCCATTTAAGCATCTATAATGACCTGGTCAATACCTACATATTCTATCATTAATTCCTCATAAAAATCTCAAAGTATAAATTTTTACTCCCATTTTTCAGATGACACAGTAGACTCAGAGGTTAAGAAATGTGTTCAACATTACACAGTGAATACTTGGAGAAACTAGGACTTAGGCTCATGTTCTTTTTATTAACACACCTTCAGAAGCTAAATAAATTTGATCTAATTTTTTTCTCTTTTAATCATATCAAGTATAATGCCCACTTTTATTATCAATTAATAACTTCCCATATATGTGTATTTTACAAAGAAAAATCTTAGGTATCAACATACACAAATAGGTAGCAAATAAAAAAAAAAGAAAAGAGAGAGAGAAAGGGAAATCTAAAATTTAAATCGATGCTAATGAATGACAAATACTTTAGTCCTTGTGTAACCTCCCTTGGTTTGAATTTACATGTCATGTATAAAGCCTGGGTTACCCAATTCAGGAATAAGTAAAAGTTAAACTCTAGGCAGCCCACTCAGATTCTAATTAAATAGAAGAAATAAGTACAAAGGAACCAATTTTTTTTAAAAAATATACGTCTAATGAAGTTTAACTTCAAAAAGATATTTCATGAAGAGACAGTACAGCTTGTAAGATTCCTTCTATCTCAAATTACTCTGATGAATGTCTGATAAAACTTGAGATTTACCACTCAGTAACAACAAGAGGTAGCCAATAATTCTAAATGAAAACTTAGAATGGTCTTTTGTTCCCTTTGTTTAAAGTAAAGACTCTAGTGAAAAACAAGAATGTCTACTTAGGAAAAAGGGGTCCCTTGTCTGAATAAAAATTAAATTTAAATTATCCTGCTTCTTACCTGAATATGCCCAATCATCTACATCTACTACTGTTCACTAAAAGACTATAGAGGGCACTGTTGCATCAGCTTTGAGGCTTTACAAAAGAATCCTAGAAAAAGAAAACTGTCTGTAATATATAATTTCTCTGAAGGGTCAAAATGCACGGAAACCTACTAAGCCAAATCTAAAAGAAAAAAAAAAAAGTCAAAATGTATGGTTTTCTAAAATAGGCTGGATTTCAATGGGGGGACAAAATTTGACAAAAACAACTGTCAAATTGAGAACCTTGCACTGCACACATTTTGCATTTCCCTTTGTAGTGCTTTCATGAGAAAGGTAACTAATCATAGCACCTCCTTATCCATTGGAAACAGCACCCTACTGCAGAATTCTCTTCACAATCAATAGGAAAATGAATGTGGCACCTCATGCAATCCTTCCATAATTCTATCAACAGAAAGAATGCAGTCTGTTTG
Organism: Tupaia belangeri chinensis; assembly: GCF_000334495.1. Lineage (NCBI taxonomy): Eukaryota > Metazoa > Chordata > Mammalia > Scandentia > Tupaiidae > Tupaia > Tupaia belangeri. The sequence goes on from NW_006159520.1 coordinate 1,704,139, forward strand.
CATACTTTTGTCTAAAAGGCCAATTCTATTTGTCCCTTTTTTGAGTAAGATGACAGCTATAGATCCATCACTTTCACATGAAAGTAAACACACTTTAAAAAAACAAAAAGAATCAAAACTGAAATCCTCACCTTTTTTAAATGTAATTTTATTACATATAAGAACTCAAACTTAAAGCAAAGTAGAAAAAGCAAGTTTTTCCTAAAAGACATACATTTTGTGCAATTGTACCAGATGTAAAATAAGTTACAAACAATATTCACAAACCTAAGAATTAGATAAAGAATGGCATTTATTAATAAGCTTTGATATATTTCCTATTCTCACAGCACTCCTGTCATAATTATTTTTTGAAACTACTGATAGGTTAAGTACAATGTTAAAGGTTCTTTTAACACATTTGCTTTTAATGTAGTCAGTGAGATTAGCTGATACAATATAATGCTTATTACATTGCCACTTAAGTTTTTCTACTTATTTACCAAATTTTAATCTTTGACACTACAGATAAATACAAAAGTGAAAGAAAAATTAAATGATTTCACTATGATCATTTAAAAATAACATTCTGAATTGCTGAGTCTCTGCAGAGACACAAACATTAGTTATGAGAACTACACCATGACCATATCAAGTAGAGATAATATGTAAAAGTAGAAAGGAAGACACTATAATATACACCTTACTTATCACACCATCTCATTTCATGTTAACAAACATTAACATTTCATGTTAACAACATTATTTAACATTTAATGGTAAATCAATATCAATATAAATATCATTATAAAACTAAGACCTCTAATAAAGAATTCCAAATTCCCAAGAAAAACAGTATATGACTCATTTTATCACTCTCAAACTTCCAGAGAAATTAGTTCCTTCTCTGGAGTTAAAGTGCAGAACTGTGAAAGTGTTAAAAATTCCTCACTAATATGTCAACCTACTCATAAATCAGTTAAGAGGAGAAGGGACTTTAGATGGTATGTAGATTTAATTTCATTACAAAAGCTGCAGTTTAACAAGTTATTTCCAGTTAGTAAAATTCAAAAGTAAAGCATTGTTGAAGTGGCTAGTACTGACTTTAGGCTTTAACATATTAACTTTACAAACAAAAATGCTACTTGAATATTAGTTCTTTAAATTATTAATTTATGAGTTTTAGTCTCCTCCTGAGGCAAGGCAGTTTCTAGGTATGTTTAATCATGTAAATAAACGGAAAGAATTTATAATAGTCAAATAATGCATTAAACATAATACAACCCTTTTTAATGAATGTTGAATGCAAAATCCTATAAACCAAGTTTAAATAAATAAAATATATAACTTAAAGAATCTCTAAGATCCTCTAGAAAGTAAATGCACAAAATCAAAAAAATTAAACATAGGCCTATTGCTTTTCATTGAGCTGATATATAAATGCTTACAACAGGATCAAAGTATTGCTGTGACTGTGAAGGGTTGTACTCAATTTTAAAGAAATCTAAAAGAAACTGTGAGAAAATGTATATCTGCAATATTGTTTTTCATCTACCACAATGATGACTGCGAAAAATGCAAAAAAAAAAAAAAAAGAGGTAATATTCAGGACATTTTACTAGATATTTTATTATGGTAGTAACACAGCATATTAAAATCAACTTTAGTAACTCTAATTTATTCAAAGCTTGATTGTGAGCAATAGCTGCTAAAAGGATGCAGCACTGTTGATTCATATACAAGCATTTTACTTAACTACATTGGATAATAGCAGTGCTCCTAAAGGAGTATAAAAAGCAAAGTGATTAGCAGTCATTACTGTTAATTAGTGCTCACATTACATTACTTGGGGTGAATCTTCTTTAAGGTGAATACATGGAAAGTTTAATTTTGAAGGTTTGCCAAACCTTGTCTAGGTAAGTACTGGCATAAGCTGTCAACCACCAGTAAACAGAATAAAAAACAGGTACAGATCAGCATCCAATTAGTATGTCTAAGATTTTAAACAGGAAAAGGTTGGAGGGGAATGAGTAAAACTGGAAACTCATACTTCACATTCTGCAATCTCACTGATAAAAGGAGGAAATGTGTGTTTATCAACTTGCTGTGAGTGCATAGTTCATTTGGAGTCCTGTAAACAATCGCCTGGCTGCCCACTTCCAAATGCATGTGAAAATCTTGGAAATTCTGAGCATCTTATTCAGCAACCAAGGTCACTCTAGTGATGCCCTGGAAATGGGAAATTAGGAAAACGTGGCAATCAGAGGTTTAGGACTGACCAGAAAGAGCCCTGAGGCTGGCTTACCATTTTCACCACTAGTCCAGTTCTCTCTGCTTGCTCAGTATTAACACAATAGGACTGCAAGTGAATGAAAATAACTCCATGCCAACTAACTGGTACATTTGTTTTCTTGTTTAGAAAATGACAGAAGTTTGTCACAGCAAAAAAAGAGAAATAAAATTTCTCGAACAACAGTTTTCAAGAACTACCTCTCAAAGAAAAACAGGCTCCTCCTGAAACCTCAGAAAGGACTGACCTGGGGAATGGCCAACATCCTGTTGATAATCAGGTTTCCTTTCCCCCTACACCGTTCTGTGCATTTTAAAACACAGGCCAAATCTTTAACAAAGATGCTTCAAAAGAAATATATTATCATTAATAAAAAAATCCAAAAAACTCAACTGTGGAAAATTATACCAACATTCAATGCTGTCCACATAAAGACTTAAAACATTCATTTATTTAAATTTGAGAGGGACAGAGCAAGAGAGAGAAATGGAAAGGGAGAAAGCAAGCTACCAGGTCTTAGACTAGAACCATGGTCAGCCATGTGGGAGGTCCAGCGCCCTTAACTACCATGCCCAAAGTTAATTAATTAATTATTTTTTAAAAAGTGAACTGGGATTGCAAATATTATCCCACTGGAAGCCACTTTGTATTCCATAATAAAAATAAGGTATCCCATGATACTAAGCTAGCAACATCAGCAATGTTTTGTATTTTTTACTTTTTACCAGGGAACAATTTGAACTTATTTTTAAAAAACAAAGGTTTATTAGCTATTTTGATAAGTTAAAAAAGGAGGCTCAGTCCAGTTGCTGTGGCACGCTAAGACCTTGCTGACCTGTCTTTCTCACACATGTTCTCTATCTAAAAAGATGATTATAAAAAGCAAGGAGACTATAACTATGCATGATAGACAAGTTCCTCATGATATTTTCTTGGATCAAAGACTTAATTAAAATATGTCATTCTTGAGAAAAAGACTAAGTGTTAAAAAAAAATGAAAAATGTTTCCTTCTTCCCTGCTCAAATTAATTCAATTTAGAATCTCTTTTCACAAAACCAAGAAAATGACCACAGAGCCAAATCTACTAATGTCTAATATATCTTCAAAAACAGGGTTAGAATGTTATTTCAAACTACAAATTATGTTTTTTTTTTCAAACAAACCAGTTTTAAAACTTACAAGTTGTCACTTAGAACTGTAATTCTCAAAACTGCCTAAAAGAACCACTTTTTTCCTAAATTTCTACATCTTCAAAGATAGAACTTTTGTTAATATAATAAAAAATACCTCGCAAGAATAAAAATTTTAGAAGATATAAAAAACAAAGCCAAATTTATATTATTCGATTCAAAGATATATAAAATCCTTCTTTCAAATTATTATAGAAGTTTCTAAATGCTTATTTTCAAACTCTGTATATATCTTATTTTGGACCAATAACAAATACCTCATGGACTAGCACCAGAGTACTCCCTAGACCACACTTTGAGTAGGAATGAACTAAAATTATTCTGAGAGCTCTGAAATAAGATCAAACATTAATCACTATGATTCTTGACTTAACAACCCTTCTTCCCCTTTTCAAACCATATGCCTGCCCTCTCTGTCTCACTGATAGTCTACACTTAGTTTATTGATTTATGTATGGACTATACAGTTGACACTTGAACAATTTGGCTTTGTACTGCACAGGTCTGCTTATATGCTGATTATAAATTTATTGAAAAATACAGGACAGCACTGTAAATATATTTTCTTCATGATTTTAATTTTCCTTAAGTTTATTTATTTATTTTTCTTAAGTTAATTATTTCTTTATTCCATGAGAGAGAGAGAGAGAGATGGAGGGCAGGAGAGTCAGGCACCCTCAAGAGGGTCTTCATACCACCATACACTCCAAGCAATGATGTCCTAGATGATGGATATGCCTGTGTGCCTAGCATGTACAGGGACACCTTGCGACATATAACCAAGACTTCCTCTTGGTCCTGCACCATGGAGCACTGCACTAATGCTGCACCACCGCAGCTGCCCATTCCTTATGATGGCCTTAGTAATGTTTTTCTTTTCTCTAGTTTACCTACTGTAACAATACAGGATGTAATAATTATGTATAACACACGTAATATGTCTTTATTATTTATTTATAATTTTTTTCACATGAGTTTTGCCAGAGAAAGAGAGAGAGAGAGAAAGTGAGAGGGAGAGTGAGAAAGCAAGCTGCCAGGTCCGATACTCGAACTGTGATCTGCCATGTGGGAATTCCAGCGCCTTAACCACCATGCCACCTGCTGGCCTCTGAAATATTTCATTTTTATGTTACCGGAAAGTATTCTGATCAATAATAGTAAGCTATAAGTACTTAAGGTTTTGGGGAATCAAAACTCGTATGTGGGGACCAGCAGATAGTGTAATGGCTATGTTGCTGAATTCCCTTGTAGCCGACCACTGTTTGAGTCCTAGACCTGGTGGCTTAAACTCACGCCGGATGCATGTGCATGTGTGCCCAAGATCCTGAGAGGAGAATGGAGGAGAAGGGATTGCAGCGTGGCCATCCCCCTGGGAGGTGATTTTTCGCTTTCTATCTCTCTGTCTTTCTGGCAAGCTCATGCACCCTGTAGCAAAAAAAAAAAAAAAAAAAAAAACCCCCCCAAAAAAAGAAAAACAAAAAAACAAACAAAAAACTCATATGTGTCATATGTGTATTTTTGACTGCACAAGGGGTCAACATTCCTAATCCCTACACTGTTCAAGGGTCAACTGCCTATCTACTGTTATATAGTAATACCTGCATGATTTAACACAAACGCAATGCTGGAGGAGGGGGGGAGGGAGAAAGTTCCTAAATGCTTATTTTCGAACTATGTATAGTATGTATCTTATCTCGGACCAATAATCACAACCTCGTGATTAAAACTATATACTCTGGGGGCATGATAGTTGGGGCACTGGAGTCCCACATGGCCAACTGGGGTTCGAGTCCCAGTGGGGCAGCTTGCTTTCTTGCTCCCCACCCACCCTGGTCAAATTAAAAAATAATAACAAATGGAATTAAATAAATAGTTCTTAACAAAAAAATTTTAAAAAGGTATATATTCTGGGCCTGCCCAATATCACAGTGTTCAGAGCTATGCTTATGGAGCCAGATCCCACACGGCTCAAATTCTGGCCCTTATGACTTTATACACATGCCAAGCATATATGCACACATACTATCCTGACAAGATAGAAAAATCGAGGAAAAAGGATTGTGGTATGACCACATTCCACTGGGAGTCCTCTCTCTCTCTCTATCTCACTCTCTGACAAGCACACATACCCTCTGGCATTATAAATAAATGCATTTAATTCTTAAAAACAAACAAAAGTACACGTTCTACCACTTTCTACTTTTGAAACCTTGAGCAAGTTATTTAACAGATACTTAACATCTGTATCTCAGTGTACTTATCTGCAAAATAGGGATAATAAACTAGGATTGATGTAAGGATAAAGTAAAACATACATAGAAAGAGCTTATAACAGTGCCTGAAAGATAGTGCTACATAAATAGCAATTATAATTATAGCAAGATAAAAATAACTGAGAAAAAGCCCATGGCTCTAAGGATTCCAACAATCAATATAAATGAGTTGCATAATGGTTTTTTTTTTTTTTGCAGTGTTCATATAATAAAAACTGTCCAATAGTTAATGATATGGCAAATCAACTAAAAACACTGAGTTTTGACAGAAATTTCATTCTTGGATTCCCATAAAGTTTACTGTGTGATATGGTGAAAATTCTTAACAGCATTCCTAGAGCAAATACACAACAAGAAAAAGAAATTTTTTTTGGTAGAGATTTTTGCTATATGGTTTTGCTATAGGGTGTGCGCACTCGCTGGAGAGACAGAGAGTGACAGAGAAACAAAAAGTGAGAAATCAGCCACCAGGGAGGATGGCCACTCCACAATCCCTTCTCCATTCTCCTTTAGGGATTTTGGGCATGCATGCACATGCCCCTGGCATGAGTTTTAAGAGACTGTATCCGGGACTCAAACCATGGTCAACTATGTGGGAGTCCAGCAATGTAATCATGCCATCTGCTGGTCCCCCAAAATTTTGAGCACTTTTATGGACAATGTAACAGGATGAGCGCTGAAGAGTACCCAGAGTTGAAAAACACATAGATCTGCTTTCAAGAAGTTATAAACTAACAGAAAAAAATTATTCAAATAATTACGTAAAATATGACATGATATAAAATAGTAACTACCCACAAAGTAACTAAAGGCAATAAAAACATTTTTTGAGAGGTTTTTGCTATAGGGTGAGTGTGCTCACCAGGAAGATAGAGACAGAGAGACAGAAAGCGAGAAATCCCCCCCCAGGGGGGATAGCCACGCCGCAGTCCCTTCTCCTCCATTCTCCTCTCAGGATCTTGGACATACATGCACATGCACTTGACATGCACTTGGAGATACATGCACTGGGACTTAAACAGCGGTCGACTACATGGGAATCCAGAGACATAGCCATTACACCAACTGCTGGTACCTAAAGGCAATAAAAATTTTAAAACATAAAACTACACTTGAGAAAATCAGGGACAATGTCTTTTGCATCCTTATCCTTCTCTCTCAAATTAAAATCCATTTTATTTCATTTACGTTTACACTACATTTAATTATTTAATTTGCCAGAGGGTAGATACACTTGTCAGAGAAGGAGAAAGGAGTTGGTAGAAAGGAGAAAGTACCACCCTATGAGATGTGGTCATACCTCAATTCCTTCTCTCCCACTTCTTCCTCCTTTGGGGATTTTGAACCCCACCCCAACATGTTTCTTAACCTGCCAGCTCTGGCTCTTAAACCATGCAGTCAACCATGTAAACACCCACCTCAGTTAACAACCAAAGACCTATTTAGAACAAGTCAGGTTATTAGGTGTGTTCCTTTTCTTGTGGTCCCCATCACTTCTGACCCAAAACAGGAAGATGCCACTTGATACTCTTTTCTTCTTGAGCTCTTATTATCTTTCTTGAGAAATGAACAGCTTCCTTGCTTGCTCAGAGGTGCTACCTCCAGTTGCAACTTGGCTCTTTGGAAGTCCAGATGCCCTTTGTGATCTCAAAGCACATGGCATAGACTGTACTTCAAACTCAGAGGACAACTGAACTGATTCCTGACATATGGACAGTCATGAATACTCCCAGGCTACAAGGCTTTCTGAAACTGATGTTTATTTATTTATCTATTTATTTAAAGAATTATTTTATTCAACTTTATTTATTTTAATTTGACCAGAGAGGGACAGAGCAAGAGAGAGAGGGAGAGAGAGAGAGAAAGTGAGAAACTAAGCCAGCAGATCCGGGACTTGAACCATGTGGGAGTCCAGAACCCTTAATCACCACGGCACCTGCCGGCCTCAAAATGGATATTTAAACAATAGTTATTAAACTCTTACAAAGATCAGGGGCCAGCAGGTGGTATGGTGGTTAAGGACGCTGGGCTCCCACATGGCTGACCATGGTTCGAGTCCCGGACCTGGTGGCTTGCTTTCTCTCTCTCTCTCTCTCTCTCTCTCTGTCTCTCCCTGGTCAAATTAAAATAAATAAATAAAGTTAAATAATTCTTTAAGGGAACCAGCAGTTAGCGTAATGGCTATGTCGCTGGACTCCCACGTAGTCAACCGCTGTTCACGTCCTGGACCTGGTGGTTTAAAACTCACGCCGGGCACGTGTGCGTGTGTACCCAAGATCCCGAGAGGAGAATGGAGGAGAAGGGACTGTGGCGTGACCATCCACCCTGGGGGGTGATTTCTTGCTTTCTGTCTCTATGTCTCTGTCTGTCTGGCAAGTGCACGTGTCCTATAGTGAAAACCTCTCAAAAAAAAAAAAAATCTTAAAAAAAAAAAAAATCTTTTACAAAGATCAGACCAATGGGAGATTATGGTAAACTTTTGGACCGATCGCCCAGAAAAATATACGTACACAAAAATCTGCATAAAATTAGAGTTCAAGAACACTTCTTCCTTCCAATTAAGAAAAATTTCTCTTCACATATCACGTTATCTTATACTGAAGTCCACTACTTTGATTCATATTAGCTTTCTGTGATCAAGTCCAGGTTATATGACCATTCACAACCAAAAGAACTTGGATAAGGGATAAGGAAGTCACAAAAATGACTATGAGACCAACAGAAATGTTTAAAGATGACAAATTATGAAAGGTGCAAAAGGGAAGACTCCTGTGTTATTTGTCAAATGACAAGTCTCCCTCCCCTCATAATCTTCCTTCAAAATCGCAAGTCTATAATTAAACTGGTCTTCAAATAGATTACAATGGCTCTAGAAATAATCCTATAGTAGGTAGCAGAGAGTTTTTCACAAGATAAACAAGCATCTAATAAATAGTGTCTGCCTCTTCTTATCTATCAATGTATTTTTTAATTTTAATTATTATTATTATTTTAATTTGACCAGAGAGAGAGAATAAAAAAGAAAGGGAAGAAATGAGAAAGCAAACCACCAGGTCCAGGACTCAAACCATGGTGGGCCATGTAGAAGTGACTTAACCATCATACCACCTGTCAGCCTCTGTCAATATATATATATTTCTTTTTTTTTTTTTTTTGAGTGGGTTTTTTTTTTTTTTTTACCCATAAAGATTCACTTTTTTTTTTAGAGGTTTTTGCTATAGGGCATATGCGCTCATCAGAAAGAGAAAGACAGACAGAGAGACAGAAATCGAGAAATCACTCCCCAGCGGGGATGGCCAAGCCACAATCCCTTCTCCTCCATTCTCCTCTCGGGATCTTGGGCATGCACACACATGTGCCCAGCCTCAGTTTAGGCCACCAGATCATGGACTCAAACCGCAGCTGACTATATGGGAATCTAGCGACATAGCCATTATGCCAACTGCTGCTCCCATTTGTTAATGTATTTTTATAGAGATCCATGAAGATCAACATCAGCCAATATGTGTCAAAATTAGGATTAATTTTGTTAAGTTTAACAACTGTACAATGAACACCATTATATGCAAGTGGGGCAGCACTATAAAACTCAGTATAAAATATTAATTCTATATGTTTCTTAGAGGGCTGAATTATTTGACTTAAAGGATCTAAAAAAGATGTGAAGGGCCAAAAATTACAAGCAACAAATGAAGAGGATAAATTCAATCCAGTCTATAATATGCATGGGGCAGCATTACACATACTATAAGCATAATTCTGCTGGTGATGACAGCATTAAACATAATATCCCACATACTATTGTAGTAGTGAGAAATCACCCCCCCCCCAGGAGAGATGGCCATGCCACAATGCCTTCTCCTTTATTCTTCTCTCAGGATTTTGGGCACACAAGCATACACGCCCTGAGTGTCTTTCAAGCCACTGGATCCAGGATTCAAACCAAAGAGCTGGCCATGTGCGATCCAGCCACCTTAATGGGCTGGCTCATTAAGGAGCCATTATTTTTTTTAAGAATTATTTTATTTAACTTTTTCTTTTTTTCTTTCTCTATTTAAATTTGACCAGAGAGGGACAGAGTACAAGAGAAAGAAAGAGGGAAAGTTAGAAAGCAAGCTGCCAGGTTCGGGACCTGAACTAGGGTCAACCATGAGGGAGTCCAGCACCCTTAATTACTATGTCACGTGCTGGCCACATGGAGCCATTTTTAAAAATCTCTTAATTCTTTGTATATTCTTTGTTCTAAGTTCTCTAAGCTCAGTTCATCTAATTTTTAAATAGAAGTACTGGCTTCAGGTTTTTTACAAATTAGTTAGTAGAATATACTCTGCTTTTAAAGATAAGCGTGAAGTTAAATCTTAAAAGAACATACAAAAATTAATTTTAATGGAATGAAAGCGCTTATTAAATTAGAACCTTTATGATCACTGGGTTCATCTCTTTATCTCCTTTTGAAATAACCCATGCCTCAGTTTATTCATTTAGCTAACTCAGTAGAAAATATTAATTCTATACATTTCTTAGAAGGCTGAATTATTTTACTTAAAGAGTCCAAAAAAGATGTGAAGGGTCAAAAATTATAGGCAACAAATGTAGAAGGATAAATTCAATCCAATCTATAATATAAATTTGCCACCATTAAAACCTCTTTCACAATTTGAGTGATTACCATTCTATTTCTTCTCTGAATTAACTTATAATAAAATTAAGAAAAATTACACTCATCTCAATGCCCACTTGCAGCTACTATTTAATATTAATATACTAGTGAGACTTTGTATGCAATGAAAAAAATGACTTAACGTTATTGGATTATTTTGGAAGCTGGAGAATGAAGGATAAAGAAGACCCAAGACTGGTATGAGGCTGACATAATTTTTTAGATAAAAACGTCCTAATTAAGTAGTCTAGGAGTTACAGGGACTCTCATAAAAAAAATACTGAAAAGCAATACCTACTCAAATTGCTTATAATCTTTAAACAAAAACACACAAGATAAATTTTTTAAAAATAGCTTCATATATCAAGATAGATTGAGTAATACAATTATTAAACAATATTATATGAAGATTCAAGGAAGAAGATATTACGCTCAGTGGGGGTGAATCAAGGAAGACTGGCATGAGCTTTAAGTCACTGGGTATGGGACTCAAACTGTGGTTGACTATGAGGGAGTCCAGCAATGTAACAGTTACATCATCTGCTGGTTCTCTGACTACTTTTATAAATCCATAATATTGGGTGGTTGGAAAAGTCATGATGTTATTTCCATTAAAAAAAATATGTGGGACCAGCAGTTGGCGTAATGGCTATGTCACTGGACTCCCACGTAGTCGACCGCGGTTCGAGTCCCAGACCCGGTGGCTTAAACTCACGCCAGGTGTGTGTGCGTGCGTGCCCAAGATCCCGAGAAGAGAATGGAGGAGCAGGGATTGCGGCGTGGCCATCCCCCCTGGGGGGTGATTTCTCGCTTTCTGTCTCTCTGGCCAGCACATGCACCCTATAGCAAAAACCTCTCCAAAAAAAAAAAAAAGTCATGACTATTCCGATTATTCAATAGATGCTTTTAAGAAATAAAGATAGACTGGGCCTGGCAGGAGGTGGTTAAGAGCTCTAGATTCCCACATGGCCAGCCACAGTGTGAATCCCAGATCTGGCAGCTTGTTTTCTCACTTTCCCTCTCTCATTTTGTCTCTCTCTGGTCAAATTAAAATAAATAAATAAATAAACAAACAAACAAAGTCAAATAAAAAATAATTCTTTAAAAAAAGAAGAAGAAGTAATAAAGATAAGGATCAGCAGGTGGTATAATGGTTTTGTTCCTGGATTCCCATGTAGTCAACTGTAGTTTGAGTTCCAGACTCAGTAGCTTAAAACTTACATCAAGTGCATATACGTTTGTGTCTAAAATCCTGAGAGGAGAATGGAGAAAAGTATAGCATGGCCATCCCCCTGGGAGGGATAATTTCTTGCTTTCTGTCTCAGTTTCTTCACGAGCGCATATGCACAAGAGCAAATATCTCCCCCTCCACCAAAAAAAAGAAAGATAAAATACTTTAATTCATGTATACTTCACATGCCTCTGAAGAAATGTAAAATGTTCAATTAAAAGGACAAAAGTTTATTAAGAGTTATTCCTGATTAATGTGAAGTATCTTTTTTCTCTATCACTCTATACCATATTAAAGAGGTGATAAAGACAGAATGCTATAAAAATTAGAATCACAAAATATAGCTATCATAATTCACTTTACCAATATTGTTCAGTGAAACCTGTATCAATAGCAATGGACCTTTTAGTTTACAAGGTACCTTATATAGGCTCCTTGTCACTGTATAAAACACCATCAAGACCTTTCGATACCTCTTCAACATCCTCTCCTCACCTTTTCCACTGCTACTCTCCCAGTTCATGTCATTCCTCTGGAAATCATTCAGGGTATTGGCTTTCGAACTTGTTGAATCACGATCACTTGGTCAACAATAAGAAATACATAACACTGTTCACATAATTCTATGAAGGACTGTCAAAAAGTACATGGAAAATGCATATTATCAATAAACTATGAATAGATTTCAAATTTTCTCTGCACCAAAATAAACTGATACTTTAATTCCATTTTTCCATGAGCTTTTTGAAGTCCCACCATAAATATTAATGTTAATATAGCACACAAATAACAAGTGTATCTTAAGGCACACACACAGAAATGATACAAAACCCAATAATTCACCTTTGTACAATACATTCAATATTTTATTATTCTAGTCTCTCATTAAAAAAAAAAAAAATGGCCGTTACTCATTAAATTGAGTTTGGAAAATACCACTCTAGAGGCTTTCTACTGTCTCAGCTATACTTGACACTATTTTGGTTTCCATTAAACTGTACAAACTTATTTTCCACTTCATTTTATACTCTGAATACTAGCCAAATTGAACCATTCTATATTAATAGTAACACTAATAATAATAATAATTTCCTGCTTCCATGACTTTGACTAAGATATACACATAATGAACAACATTCTCTTAGCCATTCTGTCTGTCCTTATCCAAACAACCTTTGAGGATATCAAAGGTAACTTCTCCTATTCGGCCTCTCTTGATCTCTTAATGAAGAAATTTTTTAATCTCTCAATTCCTATAACCCTGAATTACACACTCTAATGACAATAATACTTTGCATTAGTTCCTCTGTGTGTTTTATCTCCTAAGGTTTTGTGAAGGCAGAGATTATATCTCATAAATCTTCGACTTTTCAGTATTAGTAATTATAAAACATTGAATTGGTGTTTGCTGAATGAAAGACATAAGTCTCTAAATGGTAGTAAAATAGGTTAAAGTTAACAGGAAAAGTAAAGGTTAACTAAATCATCCTGTTCTTCAGTCAGTATTTTTTCACACCAGTACATCACATAATAAGCTTCTATTAACCATTGCTTACAAAAAAAAAAATTCATCTCTATATATTTGGTGATAACACCACTGCTTTTTTTTTTTCTTTTTTTTCTTTTTTTTGGAGAGGTTTTTGCCATAGGGCACGTGTGCTCGCCAGACAGACAGAGAGAGACAGAGAGACAAAAAGCGAGAAATCACCCCCCAGGGGATGGCCAGGCCGCAATCCCTTCTCCTCCATTCTCCTCTTGGGATCTTGGGCATGCACGCACATGTGCCCGGCATGAGTTTTAAGCCACCGGGTCCGGGACGCGAACCGCGGTCGACTACGTGGGAGTCTAGCGACACAGCCATTACGCTAACTGCTGGTCCCAACACCATTGCTTTTTATGATTATTTTATAATTTAGGCACTATGAATTTGCTAACTGAAGATGTTGCCAATTTAAAAGATAAAGCTGAAATAAATATGATCAATACAGGATCTATCATGGTGGTCTGTGACCACCGAAAGAGTTTTGGATTCCAAAAATATGTAAGGACAACAATAACAGAACAATGTAATTTATACTAATCAATCTTGTTAATATGTTCTCAGTCATTTAATAGAGAATTTAACAAGGACAAAATAAACTACAGGTTTAGAACATAAGTAAAAGATTGTAGGATAGAAACATACATCCAGTATCTTAAATAATACAACTCCAGAAACAGACATGGACAAAAGGTTTCCTTTTTTTTTTTTTTTTTGGAGAGGTTTTCGCTATAGGGCGCGTGTGCTCACCTGAAAGACAGAGAGAGACAGACAGAAAGTGAGAAATCACTTCCTAGGGGGATGGCTATGCCACAATCCCTTCTCCTTCATTCTCCTCTAGGGATCTTGGGCACACATGCACATGCGCCCAGCGTGAGTTTAAGCCACCAGGTCCAGGACTCAAACTGTGTCGACTACATGGGAATCCAGCAACATAGCCATCACGCTAACTGCTGGTCCTGACAAAAGGTTTCTTTAAAAATAAATTGTAGCATAGTCGGGGGGAAAAAAGCTGACAGTCACTAGATATTGAAAACCATAAAAAAGAAACTTGAAAGAAAAGTCAAGCATATCCAATACACTTTAAAACAGAGAGAGAATATGATAAAATAGGAAAAAATCTATAGTCCTGCTGTAGAAAAAAGGACTATAGGACATAAAAGTCAACTAGTGAATTTATACAAGTACTGAATAAAGGAAAAGATAAACAGAAAGTATGTATCTGTGCATATGTAATATATACATACAATATCGATACCAAGTGGAAAAAATTCAAAGTTAAAGACAGAATGATAGTTTTGCCAAAATGAGGGAGTCAAATTTTCTAAGCTTTTGTAAGAATCTATAGATGAAAGTTCTAGGCCCCATGATGAGTGTAAGAACTATAAAAATTGACAAGTATGATGCAACATTTTATTTCCAGACAGATCTTCCATCATGCACTTCCTCATTCATGCTTGACTTTATCATCTGAAAGGGCCAGGTATGGCACAGCCTCCATAAAGCTTCACCTGGGACTGAAAGTAACAGTGGTCTGTTCAAATGCCAATTCTTCCTATTTAGAGTGCAGAATCAATACTGGGAAAGCATTTTTTGTGCCAAGGGACCATGTTTAATGTCCAAAATCTTAAGAGCAGACAAGGCTTGAGGCAAGCTGTGCAGGGCTGAGGAGCCAGGAGCAATCTGTAGAGGGCTATGTGTCTGTTTAATTAGCACTATATCTGGGTCCTCCCTACACCTTTTAAGGCCATCTTATATGTTTATCCTACTCTAAACTCTTTGAATTTACCTGAGAATCATCCAATGATCTTTTATCACTCCCCCCACCACCACCACCATCTGAAGTAAAGAGATTCACAAAGTTATTTTCTACCATGAGCAGGTTTTCTAAAATGCAGATACCAAAAATAATTAGAAAAAGTGCCTGTTCAGCATTTTTATAAAATAGTCTGCAGCTGGAAATTATTCTTGGTACAGTTAGTGGTTACACTGCCAAATCTAATAGGATACCTTATCTTGAAAACTTTCACTGTGATACTCATTCAAGTTTTTTTTAAAAGAATTTATCAATAATTTTCATTACCTATTGTAACAAGGTAGTAGTTTCCTTTCATTAGATAAGCGATAAAAATTAATTTGATGAATTTTGAATAGCTAAGCAATTTTTATGCATGCATTTTTATTTTCTTTTTTCGGTTGTTTAGATTTTTGCCATAGGGTATGTTCCTTCTCCATTCTCCTCGAGATTTCAGACACTTATGCACACATGTCTGGTGTATTCTAGTTGTTGGGTCCAGAACTTGAACTACAGATTTAGTCATGTGGGATCTAGTGCCTTAACCACCACACCATCTGCTGGTCCTGTATTTATATTTAAAACTAGGTCTCACCATGTCATGATCTTCCTGCTTCAGCCTCTTAGCTGGGACCAGGTGTGTGCTACCACACCAGCCTTTAGATTGGACTGGGAAATGAACCCAGGCATCCTATGTGGTCCCACCCTGCAGAGCACTGAGCCACACACCACTGCAGCAGGGCCCAGCAATCCTTCATTTAGCAGGCTCCAGATGCCAGGAACTCTGTCATGCACTAAGGATATTAGGTGGGTGTAAACCTAATTTCGGTTTTACACTGTTGAAATTTGCCATTTGATATTGGATACATTCTTAAATAAATGTGGTTATGCTACACACCACTGTAATGCACATTTCTTGCTTTGTGTATTTTTTTTTTTGCTAATGACTTATTACTGTTTATATGTATTTTAGACTATGAAAATGATGTTAGACAACAAGCTAATTTGAGTGATTTTCTTATTGAAGTTCAAAATGGTCATAAAGCAGTGGAGACAACTCATGATATCAATAATACATTGACCCAGGAACTGCAAAAGTACAGTGCAGTGGTGGTTCAGTTAGTTTTGCAAAGGAGGGACCAGCAGTTAGCGTAATGGCTATGTTGCTGGATTCCCATGTAGTCGACCAGGGTTCAAGTCCTGGACCTGGTGGCTTAAACTCACACCAGGCGCATGTGTATGCATGCCCAAGATCCCGAGAGGAGAATAGAGGAGAAGGGATTGTGGTAAGGCCATTTCCCTTGAGGTTTATTTCTAGCTTTCTGTCTCTGTCTCTCTGGCAAGTGCATGCACTCTAAGCAAAAAGCTCTCAAAAAAAAAAAAAAAGTTTTGTAAAGGAGATGAGTGCCTTGAAGATAAGCAACATAGTGGCCAGCCATCAGAAGTTAAAAATGACCAACTGAGAGCAATCATCAAAGCTGATTCTCTTAAGACTATACAAAACTACACTGCCAAGGAGCAGTGATGACAAGCTCAGTGGCTGGACCAAGCAGCAGCTCCAATGCACTTCCCAAAGCTATACTTACACCAAAAATAGGTCATGGTCACTGTTCAGTGGGATCTGATGCACTACAGCTTTCTGAATCCTAGAAAAGCCATTGTATCTGAGAAGTATGATCAGGAAATCAATGAGATGAGCTGAAAACTTCAATGCCTGCAGCTAGTACTGGTCAAGAGAAAGGGCCTAATTCTCCACAAAGCCTGACCGCATGTCACACAACCAATGCTTCAAAAGTTGAACGAATTGGACTACGAAGTTTTGCCTCATCTACCATATTCACTTGATCTCCTGCAACAAACTACCAAGAACCCCAACAACTTTTTGTTGGGAAACACTTCTACAACCAACAGGATACAGAAGACGCTTTCCAAGAGTTTGTCAAATCCTGAATCATGTGTTTTTATGTACAGGAATAAACAAAGTTATTTCTTGCTTGCAAAAATGTGTTATTGTAATGGTTCCTATTTCAATTAACAAAGATGTGCTTGAACCAAGTTACAATGGTTTAAAAAATCATGGTCCAAAGCTGCAGTTACTTCCACACCAACTTAATACAAAAATGAAGAGCACAAACCATGTCTTTGAGGTTCTTACAATCTAGCAAGTGAGACAACCACAAAAACAATCCTAGTAATTCAGTGAGAATCTAGTAAAGGTATTGACAAATTGTTGTGGAAGAGACAGGAAGAAGATACATTAGAGCAGGTTTCACAAAACAGGATGAGGCAAGAAGGGGGTTCATCAGGGAACCAAAAAGATAAAGGTGCACAAAAGCATAATCAAAGACTCAGATACAAAATGCAATCCCTTATAAGCTTAATTAGGTCATTATTAACTTGATCCCAAAGTCTTGTATAGAAATGGCATGGTAAGCATGGTAGCAATGTAAGGGCCTCTTCTTTTCTTTTTAAATTTGCTATAGGGCACATGCACTTACCAGACAGAGACAAAATAATAAAGAAAGTGAGAAAGAGCCCCTCAAGGTGATGGCCACACCACAATCTCCATTCTTTTCCAAGGATTCTGGGCATGCATTCATATGCACCCAGTGTGCTTCTCCAGCCACCAGATCCAGGACTTGAACTACACAGTTAGCCATGTGGGATCCTGCCATCTTAACCACCATTCCACCAGCTGGCCTACAAGGGCCTCTTTTTCTTAAGAGATACTTTTGCTATAGAGTGCATGTGCTTGCCAGACAGAAAGCAAGAATTAATAACCCCCCACACACATACCCCCGGGGATGGTCACATTGCAATCTCTTCTCCTCTATTCTCTTCCTGAGATTTTGGGCATGTACACATAAACCCCAGTGTGAGTTTTAAGCCTCTGAGTCTGAAACTCAAACTGTGTTTAGCTACATGGGAGTTCAGCCATGCAACCATTACACCCTCTGCTGGTCCCAACAAGGGCCTCTTCTTAAAAAGCCTTGTTTGTCAGGCTAATATATTTTAACTTTATCTTAAAAGTGGTTTATTTAAGCATTTATAAAAATAAGCTGAGAACAGACAGAAAAGACTCAGTGAGCATAAGGCAATATGAAGACAAGATGACTAATTTTGAAGACTTGCATTGTATGAATGAAAAACAAACAGTGATGAGAATAAGGTCAAAGTGTCAGATTTTAGAAGTCACAGGTATAGTGGGTTGTCAGAAAAGTCACGGGCACATTTTTGCATAGAAAAATACATAGTAACTTTTCCAACAACCCAATATTATCAACAGGTTCTACACATCTCATAGTAGTGGCTAAGGGAAGTTGGGCTGGGAAAAGGACTGAAAAAAACAAACTACAAGTGTACTAGTGAGGTCCATGTTTTGACTTAGGTATTTGGGTAAATGACGATGCTTTTAATTAAATAAAAATAGAGAAAATGGAACAAATCTATGTAGGAAGATAATTAACAAGTTTTATACTTGCTGAGTTTACCACGACTAGAGATATTAAGGTGGAATAGTAAGGAAGAATTACATGAACAAATGAATATACAGGTCTAGAGAATGAGCTCACAGTCCGGTCCCAGTAGTCAATTATTTTTGAAAGAAGATAAGAAGGAAGTAAGAGAGAAGAAAGAGTGGGATAAAGGGAAGAAGAAGGGGGTAGAGGAAGGAAAGAGGGCAAAAATAGGGTAGAGGAAGGAAAGAGGGCAAAAATAGCAAAAGAATCATCATCTAGGATGGTTCCTGCTTTCTATTGTTAACAAATGGATGCCACACTGTGTGATTGATTAAAAAAAAAAGAGAGAGAGAGAGAGAGAGATTTATATTTTAGCACATGCTTGGAGGTCCAAGGTAAAAAAAGTTATATCTTATTGGTGGAGACACTACAGAGTGCCAAGGCAGCCAGGAGCATCACATGACAAGAGCTTTTGTGTCTCTATCAATGTCATTTCCTCATCTTATTTTTTTTAAGAATTATTTTATTTAACTTTATTATTATTATTTGTTTTAATTCACCAGAGAAAGAGAGAGAGAAAGTGAGAAAGCAAGATGCCAGGTTCAAGACTCAAAACTATGGTCAGCCATGTGAGAGTCCAGTGTCTTTAACCATCACACCAACTGCCGGCCCCTCCCTCATTTTATAAACCCACCAGGATTCAATAATGGAAATACCACCCTGTGGACTTTAATCCTAATCTCCTCTAAAGGTCCCACTTCCTTTTATTTATTTATTTATTTATTTTTAAAGAATTACATGATTTCATTTTATTCATTGTCATTATTTTATTTTATTGAAGTTGACCAGAGACAGACAGAGAGAGAGAAGGAAAGTGAGAAAGCAAGTTGTCAGATCTGAGACTTGAACCACGCTAAGCCATGTGGGAGTCCAGCCACCTTAACCACCATGCCACCTTCTGGCCCAGGCCCCATCTTTTAACACCTAACTGCCACATGCTTAATCCCATCATGACCAAATTTTAACACATGAATTTTAGGGACACTTATTCAAATCATAGCAGTTCCCAAGTTGGTAAGCAGTTAAAACTTATTAATTTTTAGGAAACATGTTGGTTTTCGCCTTCCTGCCACCATGCACCCTTCTACTATCAACAACTGATAAATATTAGTAGACATGGTCCCAGTAATGACAACTCCATCTCTTACTGCAGCAATGGCACATAACCTGTTAGGTCCAATCAATTGAAATCAACTTCTGCCAATAACGATCAGCTCTTGAAAATACAAGTCAGGCCAATAAGAGACAATGAAACAGAACTAGATCTTACTTTGAGCTACTTTTTTTATTATTATTATTTTAAATTTGCAAAAAGGTGCATGTACTTGCCAGCAAGAAACAGAGACAGAAAGAAGGAGAGGGACAAATAACCTCCAGTGAGGCATGGTCACACCACAATCCCTTCCCTTCCATTTTTCCATCCTGTCGGGATGGATGTACATGCATGATATGTGTTGCAAGTTGCTGTGGTCAGAGATGAACTACACAGTTAGCCAAGTGTGATATAGATCCCTTATCCACTAGGCCATGAAGCTGGACTGCCTTTAAGCTGTGTAAGAAGAAAGCTGGAACTTCCTACTAGATTTAAACTAGGAAAAAATGTAACTGCAATGTCCTCTAACTACGAAGGTTCTGACTGGGAATAGAGTCAACAGAAGTAGAGCCAAGAGAGGAAAAGATGAATAAAATAAAGCCAAAGACATCCCAGATTTAGACTATATGATGTGTGTCCTGTATCTAGTTTACTGAAAAGCAAACTTATCTTTCTATTATTTTCAATAAGGTTTTTTTTAATTTAAGCCAGATTGAATATGATTTTTCAATCCCTTGAAATCAAAAGAATTCTAACCAATACAGAGAATAAATTGGCGATTAATGTTTTCTAAAACTAATGAATTAAAAATCTCATTTATCTTTTGGAAAACCAATCACTGATTTACACATCTCTCTTTCAACAGTAAAAAGTCCATTTAAAAGGAAAAAGAAATTATTCTCTTACTACTGTATTCAAATTACAATACAAATATCCTTTAAGCAATTTAAGATCAACACCAAGAAAAGATGCCTAATGAGAAAAAAAAAAACATAAGAGAAGAAAAGTACTAAACAATAGAAGAGGGAGACTATAAATCAATATTTATCTTAGGAAAGCATATTAAATCCACTCCTTTAGAACAAAATTAACAAAGATTTCAAGATTCTTGGGGCTGGCAGGTGGAAAGGTGGCTAGATTTCAAGATTCTTGGGGCTGGCAGGTGGACATGTGGCTAACTACGGTTCAATTCCTGGACCTGGTAGCTTGATTTCTCGCTTTCTCTCTCTCTTTCTCACTCACTCACTTTGTCCTTCTCTGGCTGAAACAAAAATAAATAAATAAATAGAGTTAAATAAAATAATTCTTTAAAAAAAGAAAGATTTCAAGATTCTATTAAGGTGTCAGATGCTGGTACAACAGTTAAATGCTATGCTCTGTTAGGCTAACCCACATGGGAAGGTTCCAAGTTCACATCTGGGAGATCTACTGGGTATACCAGGTACACACGTGCCCATGATTCAGGGCTGGTTGAGGATGGGGGTGGAAGATAGCATCAGGAGCCTGTTTGGAGCTGCCGACTCTCTCTGTCTCTCTTGCTCATGGAAGAAATAAATGAATAAACTTTATAAAATAATAAAAGAAAAGGTATAGGGGCAGCATGTGGCATGGTAGTTAAGATGCTGGCCTTTGACATGGCAGACCACAGTTCGAGTCCTGAACCAGGAAGCTTGAAAATTTGCCAGGCTGAAGATGGGGGTGGAAGACAGCATCAGGAGCCTGTTTGGGGCTGCCAACTCTCTCTGTCTCTGCTGGGGCTGGCAGATGGCGTGGTGGTTAAGGTGCTGGACTCTCACATAGTTGATCACAGTTCGAGTTCCCAGACCTGTAAGCTTGCTTTCCTACTTTCTTTTTCTCTGTCTTTCTCTGTTCAAATTAAACAAGTAGGAAAGATAACAATAAATGAAATAATTATTTTAAAAAAAGAAAGAAAAAAATCACACCAGATATGTGAACGTGCATGTACAAAAATCCCAAGAGGAGAATAAGAGAGAAGGGACTGTGGCATCGCTAACCACCCTGGGGGGTGTTTTCCCATTTTCTTTCACTGTCTCTGTCTCTCCAGTGAGCACAATCACATTATGGCAAAAACCTTAACAATAATAATAATAAAAGTAAAGGTATGATCCCACCAACAACAGAGACCAGGAGGAAACTACCAATAGTAAAAGGATCTCAATTAATTTCTTGAGTTAGAAAGCAGATGAAGAAGAACAATGACTGATAATTCAGTAGAAAAAGGCATAATCTACTGTTTGGATGAAACAATAAAGCCAAGAAAGGAACTAAACTAGGCCACATTTTCCTGTGCCTCAGGTATAACTGTTCTGAGGTATAAGGCTGAAAAAATTCTACAGTCAAAAGTATTCAGTCAGCTTTTTTCTTGCCTTATTCTTAGAACCAGCAACCATGACATTAGAGAAAAGCCTACAATATGAAGGCAAAGAAGACAGAAAAAAAGGCTCCCAAAGAAACATTTAAAATCGACTCAAACAAGAAACTGTTTTAAATCCGAAGTGGGTCCTGGCGTGTTCAGGGAAACTATGTTCTAAACTCCATCTTCTTGACCCCTGAAACATTCAGACAAGGTAGGGCAAACTGTCCTCTCTCCATCTCTGTTTCATGTGCTCTCTCTAAATTTTTTATTTTTTAAATCTTTAAACAGCTTCTCCTCACCTTGGGCCTTTTCTTTCTCTTACTAATTTCAGAAGCCATTTTAAATCTGATGTATGTTCTGGCATGTTCAGGGAAGCTATATTCTAAACTCCATTTTCTAGACCTCCGAAAGTCAGACAAGGTAGGGCAACCTGTCCTCTCTCTTGTCTATCTGTTTCACACGCTCTCTCTAAATTTTTTATTTTTTATTTTGTTTTTATTTTTAAACCACTTCTCCTCACCTTGGGCCTTTTCTTTCTCTTGCTAATTTCAAAAGCCATTTTAAATCTGAGGTGTGTCCTGGTATGTTCAGGGAATCTATGCACTAAACTCACTAAACTTCATCTTCTAGACTCCTGAAATAATCCAGACAAGGCAGGACGACCTCTGTCCCCTCTCTTTCTCTTTCTGTCTGTTTCGTGCAATCTCCCTCTCTTTAAATTTTTTATTTTTTAAACCACTTCTCCTTACCTCGGCCTTTTCTTTCTCTTGCTAATTTCAGAAGTCATTTTAAATCTGAGGTGTGTTAGCACGCCACACGGTTTTCATTTTTTACCTTCAAAAAATTTCTTTTGTTCTCTTTTTAGTCGATTTTTTCTAGCTTTTTTTAAATTTTCATTTTCATTTTTTTTTTTAAACCTTACTTTCCCACTTTAGTCTTCACTCTTCACATAACAAATGTCTAGATAGACCTACGTGCTCAGTACCCAAGCCTCTGAATAGTTTTAGAGTCACTGAAATCCTCAATGCTTACTGAACGTCCTGCTTTAAGGAAAAAAATGTCTTTTTATAAATCTGAACTCATAATCTCTTTCTGCAGATACCACGTTGCAAAGCACAGTAGAGATTTTTTTCACAGAATGACGAGAAACCACCAGAGAGGCACAAGACATATGAGAAACCAAGAAAATATCTCTCCCCTAAGGGAAAAGAACAATCCTTCATTATCCACAGACAGCACAGAACTGGTAGAAATGTCCAATAGAGATATCAGAATATTCATAATGACAAAACTAAAGGAGACTGAAGAGATGAGAAGCAATGAACTCCAGAAGATACAGGAGAAAAGAGACAATGAGTTCCAGGACATGAAGTTCTTGCATGATCTGAAAGAGTAAATATACACCATAAAAAAGAAATAAAGCTGTTAGAAATGAAGGCTGCAATACAGGAAATCAAAACCTCCCTCTAAAGTATTAAAAGCAGATTAGTCCATCCAGAAGATCGAATCTCAGGTGATGAAGGCAAAACCTCTGACCTAGGAAAAACAACCAAAAAAAATGAGAAAATAACACTCACTAAATGAGAATACTGTTTGATAAATTCTAGCTGCCATTAAGCGTCCAAACATCCAGATAATCGGTAACCCAGAAGGTGAAAAAACTAATAATAACTAATATAGTTCACAAAATCCTAGAAGAAAATGTTCCAAATCTAGAGAAGCATTCAAATTTCCAGACCCAAGTAATACAAAGGACCCCTAATAGAATCAACCTAAGATCTTCTCCAAGGCACATCATAGCCAGACTGGCAAAATCCACAAAGACGAGATACTAAAATTTGCAAGAGAGAAACGTCAGGTTACTTATAAAGGTTATCCCATCAGGCTAACATGGGACCTCTCATCAAAAACAATGCGAACAAGGAAAGAATGGGAAAATATATTCAAAGTGTTAAGTGAAAAAAAGTTTCAACCAAGAATACTATACCCGGCAAGATCATCCTTCATGTGGAAAGAAAGGATAAAAACATTCTCAGATAAACAAGACCTGAAAGAATTTGCCAATACCAGGCCCACTCTTCAAGAAGTTCTAAAAGGGAGTGCTCTACCAGGAAAACTAAAGACACACATACAGAAATAAAAAAAACAAAAAGCAACCAAGAAAATGACCAACTTAATTGAAATATTAATAATAATGTTGAATGTTAACTTCCAGGATTTAGACGGAAAGAATGGACCACAGTGACACTGCAGATTCAACAGAAGAGAGATTGAACGTAAGACTGAACTGGTGAAATAGAATTGTATGACTTTTATAACATTACTGATCCCCCCCCCCATTTAAGGATTTTGCTTGCTTTTGAGCAGTTAATAGGTTCAGCAACTTGTTAAAATATTTTTTCTTCTTGTTTATTTAAATGGAAACATAAACTTTTCTTCCTTCCTGACCCCTCTAAAATTGGAAAATATTTGGGAGTATTCTTATTGTGACAGAAGGGTTATTTACATAAGTTCGGTAATACCTGTTACACTGAATCAGAAATTGGAAATACTTGTTATTGAACAGGGCTCTGGCTGGAATGTCATATCTGAAAATTCACCAGAAAACTATGGAACTAAGGTAGATCTCAAGTAAGCCAACAGAAGCTCTTGGAAAGATGGCCTGGTACCATAAGCAGTTCTGCTTGGCAGAGAAGATTAGAGAAGCTTCATGAAAAAATTTGTACCATTAAAAGAACCTGGACTTTTCCAACCCAGCATTATAATCACTAGAGATTGCAAAAGAGCAACCACAACCAGAAGATTATCTTGAGGAAGACACTGAAGGAAGAAAAAGAGGCTGATCTTTGCTAGCACATGGTATATCACAGAGTATTTGTTAGGCAGGGCTGAATTGAGAAGGATTATGTGTGACTTGTGTGCTGGGCGTTTGCTTTTGAACAGTTTGAGTAGTTGATATGTAAATATTTTCTCAAAAATATTTAAAACCATACTGTCTCTGTTGTTATAGAGTCACAAATAAAATTATAATAAATATTTGAACATTATCTTTAAAACTCAGTTTTTTGAAATTTTGAAATTTGTTTATTAACTGTCAAGAACTATGGAGTATGAGCAAAAATTTTTGATATGTAAAGTAAATGTTTGTGGGAAAATGTTAAAAATAAATAAATAAATGATTTTTTAAAAAATATTTAAAATTGGGGCCAGCAGGTGGCGTGGTGGTTGGAACACAGGACTCCCACGTGGCTGACCATGGTTTGAGTCCTGCACCTGGTGGCTTGCTTTCTCACTTTCCCTCTGTCTATCTCTGTTTCTCTCTGGTCAAATTAAAAAATAATAATGATGAAGAAGAAAATTATTTTTTTTAAAAGCAATATTTAAAATATTTTTTTATCTTAAGAGAGATGTAGGGATTTGCCATTCTATAAAAAGAGAAACAAATCGGACGAGCAGATGATGTAATGGTTACATGGCTGCACTCCCACATGGCTGACTGTAGTTTGAATCCTGGACGCAATGGCCTGAAACTCATGCCAGGCACATGTGTATGGGTGCCCAAAATCCTGAGAGAAGACTGAAGAAGAAGGGGTTGCAGCATTGCCATCCTCCTAGGCAGTGGTTTCTTGCTTTCTGTCTCTCTGTCTCTGTCTCCCTGGTGAATGCATGTGCCCTAGAGCAAAAAAAACTCTATTAAAGAAAGAAACAAGTTGTTGTTGAAAATACAAACAATTCCTGTTAAGTTTTTCACTATTTAAAAAAAAATTGATAAAATAAATTTAAAAATCAATAAAAAAAAGTAGGGAAATTTAAAAAGAAAATGTCTGAGAATGTACAATTAAAGCACCAGAGAAGGAAAAAATGCAAGAAAAGACAATAGACAAATACAAGATTCCCTCTAGAAAGTCTAATGTCTCACCAGTGAGAGCACCAGAGAAAATACAAAAAAGTGAATTATCAAACCAATAACAGAAGATCGCCTAGAGCTATCTTTATACTGCAATTCTATTGGCTCTGTCATTTTTTTTTTTTTAATTTAAGAGTTTTTTGTCTTTGGGCATGTGCACTCACCAGAAAGACAGAGACAGAGACAGTGAGAAGAAGGATAAGAAATTACCCTCTGTGTGTGTGTGTGTGTGTGTGTGTGTGTGTGAAGGGGAAGAAGGGCCACATCACAATTCCTTCTCAATTCTCCTCCCAGAATCTTGGACACGCACGTGACACATAGGCGCCAGCGTTGATTTTCAAACCACCAGGTCCAGGACTTGACTCACAACTGGCCATGTCGGAGTCCAGTGATATAACTACTACACCATTTGCTGGCTCTGGCTCTGCCATTTTTTGTGTGTCAGATTTGATATCAAGTTTTATTCCCTTAAAACCAAAGAAAAAAGAAAAAGAGCTTATAGCAGTTCTAGAACTTACATCTCTTTATTACAGAAAAGTGAGCTTATCTTTTGCCAACCAATCTTCATCCTAAATATCATTCTCTTAGGACCAACAGAGGCAAACGAAACCATCACTGATTTAATCACTGAGGTCAGAAGAATGCCATGTTGTGACTGGCTTTCATCTGGATTACATACCTATCCGTAAACTATTTAATGACATAAAAAGGAGAGGGATATGTTGCTAATCAACAGGACGATGCAGAAGGGATACAGGAAAATCAATCTTCAATGTTCAACACATTATTGTGACATTTCAATATACTAAGTATAAAAATGCAGTCATAACAATTAACACAGTAAAAAAAAAGAATCACTTGTAAATAAAAATTATATCAGCATCAGCAAAAGCCCAGAGGATTAGGTAGTAATGCTTTTAATGATTTAAGAAAAAAATTACTTCCAATCTAAAATTTTAATGTCAACCAATCCATCAATAAAATATGAGGGCGGAATCAAACATTTCAAAATGTAAGGATTTTAAAGTACCCTACCTGAGGCAGTTTCTTTTTCTTTTTTTTTTTGGAGAGGTTTTTGCTATAGGGTGTGTGCTCTAGCCAGACAGACAGAGACAGAGAGACAGAAAGTGAGAAATCACCCCTCAGGGGGGGATGGCCACACCGCAATCCCTTCTCCTCCGTTCTCCTCTCGGGATCTTGGGCATGCACGCACACACGCCTGGCGTGAGTTTTAAGCCACTGGGTCTGGGATGTGAACCGTGGTTGACTACAAGGGAGTCCAGAGACATAGCCATTACGCTAACTGCTGGTCCCAAGGCAGTTTCTTAAAGAATTAC
Source organism: Tupaia belangeri chinensis (assembly GCF_000334495.1). Classification (NCBI taxonomy): domain Eukaryota; kingdom Metazoa; phylum Chordata; class Mammalia; order Scandentia; family Tupaiidae; genus Tupaia; species Tupaia belangeri. The sequence continues at coordinate 1,731,330 of NW_006159520.1, forward strand.
AGTAAAACAAGGGAAGAAACCAACACATAGAAAGCTATAAAAGTTACGTTTAAATAGTAAAGAAATTCTAAAGAGTAAAAAAACAGATCAGCCACATGAAACCCAGATATTTTTATAAACAGCATGAAATAAATATATCTGACTACCCTAGTCACCTGGTAAATAAGACATAAAAGTTTATTACAGGGGCCAGTAGGAGGCATGGTGGTTAAAGGCACTGGATTCCCACATGGCTGACTATAGTTTGTGTCCCGGACCTGGCGGTTTGCTTCCTCCCTTTCCCTTTCTCTCTTTGTCTCTTTTTGGTCAAATTAAAAAATAATAACAAATAGAATTAAATAAACACAATTATTTAAAGATAAAAGTTTATTGCCATTTCTATCAGTACTTATAACTTCTACAAGATATTTAGAAAACTTGTAACTCTAAATTCTTCTCTAAGTTTTTCCTACTTTTTATCAGCAATTAAATTCTCTGACAAAAAAAAACTCCTGCTTAAAAGTTATATCTAAAATTTAGAAAAAGAATAGAGCTACAAAAACAGAATAACATATGTGAAAGTCAAAAAAACTGCAAAGTTTTATAAATAAATGTTCAAAATGAAAACAAATCTAACTACTTTGAATACTTCATTAATAGTCACAGAATTAAAAAAAAAACATAGTTCTCTCTTTTTCTTGGAGCTAGTGAAGACTAACTCAAATTAAAGCTTTTTTTTTTAAATGTTCATTTAATTGTATTTGTTATGGTTATTATTTTAAAATTTGTTATAAGGCCTATGTGTTCATCACAAAGAGTCAGCACAAAAGTGAAAAAGCAAGCTGCCAGGTCCAGAACTCATACCTCAGTCAGCCATGTGGTAGTCCAGCATCTGAACCACCACACCAACTGCTGGTCAAAATTTTAGCTTTTAAATTAAAGCTTTTCTAGGTTCTTTTATCCCATAATCACTCAGCTATTCATTAAAATATGTAAGACCTTTATTGGTACCCTCAAACCTGTGTTTCATAAATGCATTTAACTATAAAATCCTCATTATTCAATTTCTTCCATAGAAAGCAATAAATTTCTGATATTTATGTCCTTAAACTATCCTATAGTAAAATTAGTATTTCTCCATAAGAAAAGAAGAAACTATATAGTCCCAAACAACTTGAAAACACCTCTTTCAACTACAGTTATCATTACCATGTATGAACTAGCAAAGCAGAAAATGTTAAGATTTAATATTAGCATTAATTTATGTCATAACTGATGGTTACCATAAAGGTAATGACAAAGCATCTATTTCTCCAAAGACAGCACAGATTGAAAGGGAAATTTCTTCTTAATTACTATTAATACTAATCTGCCCACTTTTAATTAAATTGATTAGCAATTTATTATCTTTCCCTTTCCTGGAGGACGGTGATTAACAGAGAGCTTTTTCAAAGTTATCAAATTTGTTATTTTTAAGTAACCCAATTATTTTAGTGAGTTCATCATTCTGTAATAGTGGTTTATAGTAAAAACTTAATGTATAGTCTTCTTGTTCCTGAACAAGAAATTTTAGAAATGCAAGATTTTCACTTAATATTTCACACCTCAAAGTGACTAGTGTCAAGATCTTAAGTGCACCCTTCTGGGGAGATGACCATGAAAAAATTATTTTATGTTTTACCCTTTTGTGATAATCGAAATTGTTATTAGTAAGTTTCTTCTCAGAAGGAGAAAAACAGGTTTCTGATGTCTTATAAATACTATTTACTTATTATACTATCCATAACTAAACTGTAAATATAACACCACTGTGTTCTCATCAGTTTTACCTTAAAATAAAATGAAAATGTCCTGATATACAAATAAAAACAATCTTAATCAAGAACACTTTAAAATAATTTAAGTGTTTCATATATTTTTCTAATCAAAATCCTAAACTGATATTAAGCTTTTATCATAATCAAAATTATAGTATTGAAGTAACTATTTGAGACTAGGAAATTTTCATGACAGAAGTTCATGACCTAAATTTCTGAAGAGTGGCAAGATGAAATGCAATAATTCTTAGTGGAACAACGAACAGAAATCTTCCTTTCCCTTGTGAAAAAATACTAAGCCATCTAAGAAATACTGATTTAGATTCCTATATCAAATATGGTTTATATGAATTAACTGTAGCTGCCTAGATTAAAAATTCCTCTTTAAACTGTACTCAAATAATTGGCTACTGATGAGAATGTAAAGATAGTTGTTCAAAATAAAATCACCTCAGTTTATTAGCATTTACTAAGTATAGTATCTATCAGATATATAAGCCCTAAACTTCCTCTCCTAAATTTTCTGCCTAGAGAAATTAACAAGAGTGCATAATAGCTACCAAACTCTTACATACGTGACCTAAGTTATTAATGCTACCTCTTCTTGAAAGTCTTAGCTTCTCATTTTACGTCTACTTAATCTTCACCTTATTAGAAAAGTCTTACTTGACCTCTATATATAGCATCACTCCCACAGCTATCTTCTGCCGACACTTCCTATCACCTTGATTCTGCTTCATTCTTCCTCGTGGTACCCTTCACCACCAAGCATCCTATCTGTTTATTGTCTGTCCCTTTCCACATAAAATTGAGCAGTATCAAAACAGGCCTTTGTCTGATCTGTGCATTGACCTATCTCCATAGCCTCACACTACATGTCAAGCACAGAGTAGGCATTCAAAAAGTAGGAAAAATTACCAAAAGGCCATCAGCTCCAATATCCTTAGGAAAAGAAAGCTCAATTAAATAATATTTGTTAATCCTCAATGTCAAACTATACCGAAACTCTTATTTTTAAATTCCATGTAATATGAATGCATAATCTTTTTTATCCCCCAAAAGAGACCAAAAATCTTTTAAAATGGGCTACCAACAGTTATAAATTGGTTATTACTAAACAATTCATTAAATGTAATTTACTAAATTACATACTACATTTAACATATGTATTGGTCACTCTGCATACCTTAACAAGTTTCAAAAGCTCATAGAGATCTTCAACCTCATCACCTTCACATATGGTGTATACTTGTCCAATATCCAAGCTCCTTCCTCTTATGGTACGGCGATAGAGGGGAAGAGCCATTGCTTCTGCATACAAGTCAATGGCATGATGACCCACTGTCTGATACATGTAGCTGTCCAGTTCATCAGACCCCACTGCAACAATTAAAGTGAAATAATCACTCAGAGTGAAAATGAAAGATCTGAAAGTCCATTTAGGTTTTAGTGCTCGACTACTGAGGACTGGTTAACAGTGAACTTAAAAGCTTACTATACTGGGACCAGGAAATGGCGTAATGGTTACATTGCTAGACTCCCACATAGCTGAACGAACACAGTCCAAGTACTAGACCCAGTGGCGTAAAACTCACGCTGGGCGGCATATGCACGTGCACCCAAAATCCTGAGAAGAAACTGGAGGAGAAGGAACTCTCTGTCTCTCCGGCAAGTCCATGCACTCTATAGCAAAAATATCTCTCTCAAAAAAATAAAATTCAATTAAAAAGCTTACGGTATTATATTTTTGCATTTATGTAGTGAAATAAAATACAAGAATTGCATATTTGTCTACAGTTGCATCTAGGTCCTGTCAGCTCTAATCATCATTACTGCTAATTACTAATACAATTATACATAAAAATCTAAAACCTTATACAACAAACATTTCAAGAGAAGAATAATGTATCCAATAAACATTGATCAGTTTATTCAGTTAAATGTTTCATTGCATAAATATTTTTTCAAGGCAATTCAGCAATTCATGAAGTTATCTAGACTTGACAAAAAAAACTTTTCATTACTAAATACATATTTATGTATTTATTTAAGTGACAGATATCTGTAACAAAAAAATGAAAATATCTTGGTATATTTTATGCTTAACAAAGCATATAAGCATATATAAATTCAATATCATTAAAGTAGTTAGAAATTTGAATAGAAACGGGATAACTGAAGCTAATCAGGAACACAATCACTAGTGGTCACAAGATTCCACAACATCATTGTAGGTAAAATACTTTCCTTGCTGCAATTCTTCCTAGGCTTCGGGTACTCCAACAAGAGAGATTACAAACTTTCTTCCAAACTTGTCTATCTATCTATAGAACACTGACATTTCACAGTGGTATGTGTGTTCCAAGGAAGACATATGGATAATGCTATCGTTGAGTAATATTTAATGACATAGGAAATGTTCACAATATGCTATTAAGTTAAAAAGTGGTTATAAAATAATTTGTTTGACATATACATATTCATGTGTATAAGTATGTATACATGCCAAGCAGGTACGGGCTTTCCACTGACTGTGAAAATAGTCTATCAAGGGGAATTAAAAATTATAATGTAAGTGCCCCTCAACAATCAAAACCGTCGCCATATGCCATCCCGTTTTGGCTCACCAGGTTTCTTAACCTACACAGCAGATTGGCTTCCTTCAGAATGATACTCACATTATTATTATAAATCTGTCTATTCTTAGTCCGAGTAGGAAGTAGAGATATAGCCAAAGTTAACCAAAAGCCTTTATTCAGTCTTCCCTCATCTCAAAGTTAGACAGAATCATTTCTTATTTTATTTACTTACTTCTTCCTACGAGAGAGAGAGACAGACAGAGAAACACAGGGAGAGAAAAGCAATCCTAACTGCATCCTCACACTGCAGTCCAACCCTAGTCTCTGCTGGCCTAGATTATAAGCATACAATATTCACCTAGTGTATTCAAGAGGGCTCAAAATGCAAGCTCAGGACCTTTCCCAGTTGGGCCCGGTTGCATTATTGCTGTACCACCATCTGAACACGCCCCCCAACCTGGATCTTTAAATGTATTGACATTATTTTTAAAGGATATTGATAGAATCAAATCTATTTATTCAAAGAAATTAGAGCTTCTTAACAAAATAATTCTGAAGTTAGCATAATAGTTAAAATATTTTACTGCCTTCAAAAATCTATAAGATAATTTTTCTTTAAAGCACCATTTAGTCCTAGCCACAATGTAACTTTTATTAATGGAAGCTACACAGTAATAATGGCCTGACAGCAAATAAAACCAAAGTCTCCAATGCTGCCTGAAGCAGCCAATTAACATACCACAAAAGTACCTACTACTAATTTAAAGAGTTTTGTAAATTTTATGACAAGTACATATTATTCCCACGGATGAAAATAAATTTCTTTCCAGAATATCCATTGAAAACCCAGGATTTGGGGACTAGCAGATAGCATAATGGTTACATTGCGGGACTCCCGCCGACTGACCGCAGTTGGAGTCCTAGACCTAACGGCTTAAAACTCACAGAAGTGTGTGCATGCGTGCCCAAAATCTTGAGAGAAGAATGGAGTAGAAGGGATTACAGCATGGCCATCCCCCCCAGGGGGTGATTTCTCACTTTCTATCTCTCTCTCCCTGGCAAGCACACATGCACTATAGCAAAAGTCTCTCAAAAATAAATAAATAAATAAAATAAAACCTAGGATCCTGTATTCTCTTTAAACAACACTGCTCTACATTTGGATCAACTCTACTAGTCAATGAATTATTCGATAATCCCCAACTTAAAAAAATGACTTTAAACAAAAATTAACTAAACTCTATCTACTAACCCATGGACATCTAATCTCTTCTAAAATAATTAGTAAAGATTCTAATAATTTTTGCCAGATTTTTACTTCATAACATTCTAATTCCACTTATTATTAGATTTTGTTCTTGTTAACAATATTCTGAACAAACGTCTCCATTCTACTAAAATTTTAACTATTAAAATACACTCTGCTTGTCATTTAACCACCCTGCCAGCAAACCACGAGTACAAGGAAGAGTATACATTAATGATTCATACAAAAGAAGAATAATAATTCACGTGGAAAAGCTGAATACAAAATAGAAACTCAAGGGAGGGAAATTATATTATATTATACCATATATGTATTATCTTTTATATAAGCATCTGCTTTATAAATACTAATGCTTTCAAGATAAAATGTTTAAAAAAGACCCATCTGCCTGACTATCCAAGGGCTAACGGAATTTCTTTCCTTCAGTAACAGCATATTTTTGGAAGGAGAGTCTGTCTCTATTTTTTTTTTTTTTTTTTTTTTTTATACCATAGAAGGTATGTATAGTTTGCACTCACCCTCAAAGACTTTTCTCTTTCTTAAAGTCAGTACTAGAAGGTCATTTTCAAAAAAACCTTCCCTTTTAAAACACCAGCTATTACTCATCATGAGAATCCCAGCACAAAATCCTAGAGTGTGCATTTACCTCTGACCCTCTACAAGAATGAAATACTTCTAATCTCTATCTTTCCACATCACTTCCAGTATCACTTGGATCTTAATCACAGAAGGAAGGAAATTTACATATCTGTCTAAAATAACAGCTCACTGCACTAGGGTAATTTAGTTTGGTTCATTATTCATCTGCCTGCCAATAAACTTTAAGAGAATCTCCTATGAGAGCCATGGAGCTGTCCCATGTGCTGAGGAGCAATTAAAGAAGACAGAAGATGTTATCTTTCCTCTCAAAAAGCTTATAATCAACGTATATGAAGAGATAAAGCAAAGATAAAATGACTAAAAAACTGTATGGTGATATAAAAGTAAAAGTACAGTAGACTAACAGTTTTGAACATGGAAAAACAGAAGTAAGGAAGGAAAGAAAGAGGGAGGGAGGGAAACATTTGGAGCTATTAATAGATTTAACTAAATTTACAGGGTGCTACTTTTTACTAAAAACTATGACTAATGTTTTCACATATACTGTTCACTTAATTCATCCTAAAATACTAAAATAACAGTACAGCAAAATCACAGCAACTGGAAAGGACTTAAGTACAGAGGATGATGAAAAGTTCTAACTAGAAGAGCCATGTGGAGAAGCAATAATACATGAAGCTAAACAAATGCTAATCTTTTCTCCCTACTACCTTTCAGCAATTAACATATATGGTTATATAGGTATAACAAAATAATATAAAAACAAAATTGGTGAAAATATTCCTTTTTAAAAAAATTATACTTAGAGAAATTTCATTGGGTAGAAAACAAAAAAAAAAGTAGACAAAATCAGGTCTGTGGATTATATGTAGATATCCATATCACCTAAGACAAATTAAAAGTAGAAATATATCACTTTATGCTTCTCTTGAGTCCAATGTTTGGCTTAGATCTAATATAGCTAAAAATCTATCATTTTAATAATAGGATTCATATATTATCATTCATCAATATGACTTACTTCTCAAACTCCTTAAGAAATGAGACTGTATCTTAGCTACTTGTATATCACTTGCAAAACTTAGAAATATAGTTTGGTAGAATGGCAGTGGTCTCTGAAATAAGAGCATTCAGTCTCAGCCCAGCAAGTTTATGCAAGCTATTTTACTCTGGACAGACTTACAAAATACTGAGTTGCAGTAGCTCTATCTATTAAAAAGTAAGATTAATAATGCCTTTGTCTAGTTGTTATGAGGATTAGAGGATAGGCAAGTGAAACATTCAATGCTAAACTCTAATGCTGAACATAGTATCGTACTGATGCTAAATGTACTTTGCTTTTTTGCCTTTGCATACTACATAAAATAGAATGCCAGTACAAAATTGGAATTTCAGTCTCCAGGGAACTTCCCAATAGAGGTATACACTTACCTTCATTTTCAGCTGGTCTTAGATTTGCTAAAGCAACAATTTCATGCCCAGCAGCAATGCATTGCATCATATTGTAACAGCTGTCCTTTCCACCACTAAAAAAGTAAAATGATACAGTATCAGGTTGTTGGCTATCATCTAACTCAATCACTGATACTAAAATGGAATACATCATTTAGTCAGTTTTTCAGAATACATAAGGGACTGTTTCATATTAGAATGAAAACACACACACACACACACACACACACACACAAACACATTAATTTCTAAGCAATAAACAAACCAAATAAATGAACCTAAAGGTCTAACATTGCCTCTCATAAAAACTTATGAAATTACATAGTTATAACAAAGAACATTTTTTCAACTCTGTGAAAGGATTTAATACATATTTATTTTCAGATTTCATATTTTATATAAAGTCCCCATAATGACATATACTAATTTTTTTTCTTTTCTTTTTTTTGGGAGAGTTTTTTTTTTTTTGCTATAGGGCACGTGCGCTTGGCAGAAAGACAGAGACAGAGAGACAGAAAGTGAGAAATCACCCCCCCAGGGGGGATGGCCACACCACAATCCCTTCTCTTCCATTCTCCTCTTGGAATCTTGGTCACGCATGCACATACGCCCGGCGTGAGTTTAAGCCACTGAGTTCGGGACTTGAACTGTGGTCAACTATATGGGAGTCCAGCGAAATAGCCATTACGTTAACTGCTGGTCACTATACTAATTTTTTTTCAACAAAGAACTTCACATTCAGTACATTTTGTCTATTGTTTCTTCCCTTTGCACCTCACACCCATCCTCTACCACACACTCACTAATCCACTCCCCTCCCTTAGAGTCTCTAAAATCTATACTTACATTCTCTGTATTTTCAGATCTTTCTATTTATGCTGTAGAATGCAGTTATTCAGTACAAATTGAACTGAATATATGGAGATACATGGCATGTATCTTTCAAACTCTGGTTTACATCGTTCAACATTAATTCTTCTACATTTATCAACTTTGAATTAAATGATAGAATCTTACTACATTTTATGGGTGAGTTACATTCCATTGTATGTATGTGCCACAGTTTTACAATCCGTCATAAGTTTTTGGACACTCAGGTTAGTTCCATGTTTTAACAACTGTGAAGAATACTGCAACAAATACGTATGCACAAATGTCTTTCTGAGTGTTTTACTGCCCTTTGGGTAAATACCAAGGAGTGGGATTATTGAGTCAATATGGTAGTTCTATTTGTAGGTTTTTGAGGCACTTCCATATGTTTTCTACAGAGGGTATACTAATTCACATTCCTACCAACACTGTAAGGGTCTTCCCTTTGTACAACAGCCTTGCCAGCACTTTGTTACTGTTTTGATCCTACTCATTCTAACTGGGGTTAAATGATATCTCATTATAGTTTTACCTTGCATTTCCCTATGACAAGAGAGTTTGAGACCTTTTTAAAATAAGCTTTTTGGTCATCTGGAGAGTTACCTATTCAACTCATTAGCCTATATTTTAATTGGATTATTCATTTTCTTTATAGGGGAGCTGCTCAAGTTGCTTATATATTCTGGATATCAATATCTGAGGGATAATTTGTAAATATTTTCTCCCATTGTGAGGATTGCCTTTTCACTCTAATTGCTTCCTTTGCTGTGAGGAAGTTTTTTAGTTTGAAGTAACCCTACTTGTCTATTTTGGGATTATTGCCTATGCTTTAGGGGTATTATGTAAGAAATCTTTACCTACTCTAACGTCTTCAAGGGTTTCCCCTCCATTTTCTAATAGTTTTACAGTTTGAGGCTTTACATTTAAAGCCTTTCATCCATTTTGAGTTGATTCTTGTTAATATTGAGAGATAGGGGTCCAGTTTCACTTTTCTGCGGGTGGATATCCAGATCATCCATCACCTTTTCCATGTGCTGGAAAGACTTTCTTTTCTCCACTGCATTGTCTTGTACCCTTTGTCAAAGATCAGTTATGATTTGGGGTTTATTCCTGTATTTTCTATTCTGTTTCACTGGCTACAAAACACATGCTAAGCAAAGAAAGTTAACATTGGGACCAGCAGTTAGCATAATGGCTATGTCACTGGACTCCCATGTAGTTGGCCACGGTTCAAGTCTTGGACTCGGTGGCTTAAATTCACGCCGTGTGCCCAGGATCCCGAGAGGAAAATGGAAGAGAAGGGATTGCGGTGTGGCCATCCCCCCTGGGGGGATGATTTCTTACTTTCTGTCTCTCTGTCTCTCTCTCTGTCTTTCTGGCAAGCACATGTGCCCTATAGCAAAAATCTCTCCAAAAAAAAAGAAAGTTAACATTTAGGTTTATGATTGTTTGTATATTAAGGCTTTACTTAATATAGAAAGTGCTTTCAAATAAAAAATAATGTAAACTTATATCCTAGCTAAACACCTATATACTCCTTAGATGAAACTTTCCATGATGGGCCCAGCAAGTGCCAGCGTGGTTAAGGCGCTGGACACTTCCACATGGCCAACTATGGTTTGAGTCCTGGACTTGGTGGCTTGCTTTCTCACTTTCCCTCTTTTTCTGTCTCTCTATGGTCAAATTAAAATAAATGAATAAATAAAATTAAATAATTCTAAAAAATAGAGTGAGCCCAACATCCCTAGAGAATGGCAAAGAGACTGCATTGTAGCCATTCCCCCTGGAGGGTGATTTCTCACCTTCTGTCTCTCCATCTCTCCAGTGAGCACCTTTGCCCTATAGCAAAAATCTTTCCAAAAAAAAAAAATCAACACTATTAGTATTTCAGCCATTATCATATATACAAGAGTATACACACACATATACACCATATATATGATGACACTAAATATGTATATAACAAGGCATATATATAACATATATAATATATAATAATGTAATAAAATTATTTTAAAAATTAAAAAAAAAGTTGTATCTGTATTTCAAATACAGTTTTGAAATAGTATTTCCCAAAATGTGTTCTATGGAACACCTACAACCAACAAAATGTTAACCAAGCATTGAACCCTAAAACAAATGTAAACCAAGTATTGTAATCTGAAAACAAAAGATTTTCAAACAAGCTTGGGATATGCTAAGCACTTCACTCAACTCACAGAACTCCATGATGTGTAAGTGTACATGTTGGTTGAAATCAGATTTAGTTTTCAACTTTGGGATACTGAAGTAAATTTTTCAATGTGCTTCAGTTTACATGCTTCATCATCAAATTAGAGAATGGCTCCCTAAATAATCCTCTCCATAATGTTATGATCTAAAGATTATGTAAGAATCTTGAGTTCACTTATTGTCTAAAACATCCATTTTTATCACATATCTGTCATGTGTAGACACATATGAACTGCAAATAGATTCCCTGTGTACAGGTTTAAATATATTGTGTATACATATGTAAAATACATAATTATGTATATATAAGTATATATGTGCTATATAGTCATATTTACAGCATTGGTCTTAGAATACAATTTTTATAGTATATAATAATCTGTTATTTATACATTTATGGAATATATGTTAATATAAACATTTATATTTAGTATATTAATACTATATACACTATTACTGAAATGGACTACATCAATCTTTTTTCCTATCTTCCCAATACCTTCATTAAAAATAATTATCTTATTTTATTATTATTTTATATTTGATACAGGGCATGTGTGCTTACCAGAAAGAGCAAGAGCAAGAAAATGTCAAGCTCCCAGGTCCAGGACTTGAACTGCGGTTGGCCATTTGGGAGTCCATCCCCTTAACCTGTGATGGACTCCTACATGGCCCCCCTTCCTAATACTTTAAAACTTTCAGTTGGTGTGTATTGCTTTTATTATTCAACAACTGGCAAGCTGAACGTTGATATGAATTATGGATTTCCTGGGCTACTTTTAATTCTTAATGGTTAACTATCATAATGGTTAAAGCTTAATCATTCACTTTACAGATTAAATTTACTAAATAGTAGTAATTATTGTGACATTATAGCCTAGTCTCCTAAAAACTGCATTGAAGTAGAAGGAATTGGAATATTCCAGTCATGGGACTGCAATGTCCCATTAAGAGATATTAATAGGTCAACATTGTCAGCCTATATAAATTATCTTGGATTTAAAAAAAAATTACCTACACACTGAATTAATAAATTTAAGTAATCTCCATTGTGCTCACAAAGGTAAAAGCATCCTTGCAATGCACAAGTGGACTTCAAAAACTTTATGGTAAAATGAAATTAAAGTACCAGTTTACTTGGTGCAAAAACATTTTGAAACACAGGCAGTTCAGTTTTGCATAATAAATATTTTCTATTAAGCTTAAGATATCCTTATCTCTCTCTAGTTTCTAATTTCATGAAACAAATATGTATAGTTAAACCGTTTTTAATGTTGCCAGTGTGTTCCCTGTTGCCTCTGTTAATAGATTGTGAACAGAAACACTTAGACTGGACATACTGGTTACTAACGATTTCAAACTCCTTTCTAAATACAGAGTATATTACCATAAGGTCATTCTAATAACTGATTAGCAGTCAAGCAACAACTGGATCTAGCATAAAATTGGCACAATTCCGTCTCCACCAGGAAGGACGAGATTCCCCTTCTCTGTACTTGAGTCACAAAACAGAAACACAAGGATTTCATGAATAGTCCACATCAGTCCTAGAGCTGCACACGTGGGAGAAGGTGAAGGGGTGGCCTACGTGGAGGAGGCGGGGCCTAAAAGGGCAGACACAGGTCTCAAGGGAACTCTACAAAAGGACAAAGACTAGGAAGAAGGCGAGGTTATTAAGTGAGAGACTGGAATCAAGAAGTGGCTCTCAAACTTCATGGCCCCTTGTAGTTCCTGAAACGCTGACGCTGGGCGCACGGGAGATAACAAACCAGCGCCTCTGGCCACGGGACTCAGGCGTCAGCACTTTTTAACCTTTCCCAGGAGAATCAAATTTGAGGGCCCGAAGACCAGAGGAGCTGTGACGGTCAGCAAGGAGAAGCACAAGCCCAGGACAGAGGGGCTAGCGGCCCGAGCAATAGCTCGAAGGCTCCTCCTCTCCCGGTGGCTCGGAGAGGCCGCCGAGCCGCCGAGCCCCGGGCGCGAGGCTCTGGTAGACACCGTCTTTTGGCGCCAGCGGCGGCAGGAAGGGACGAGAGGCTGGCCGGGGAGGAGGGAGGTGGCACGGCACCGCGTTACCTGATCAGAGCCGCGACCCTCATGGTGGGCGCAGAGCGCGTGCGTGCCCGCCGCTGCGTGACGCCGCGAGGCCTCGCCCGGATGTACGCTCCGATGCCGTCTGCGCGCTGTCGCTGAGGCGCCTATGGCCTCTGCAGAGCGCCTGGTTGTGAGGATATACCGCAGGGGCGCCGAGTTCCTGTGTGGGGACGTCCTGGCCCAGAGAAGAGTGACGTTTAGGCACGGCCTAACTACCTAAGTGAGGGCGCTGAAGCCGCCGGGGTAGGGCAAGGTCCGTGTGGTAGAGCCTAAACCTGATGGCACTGGATTTATTTTGGTAAGATGGTCAACGTCGCATATGCTGCCAATTTTGAAACACCTGGGGACTGACAAGGCTACCAAGTCTCCGAGCCACTCCCTAGAAATAACTGCACACTTTAGCTCTTTAAAGGACATCTCCTCTGCCCTTCTACTCTGTGGTGTCTAGATGCAAAGAGGAGCCCCAGAGCTGTGGTAATTTTTAAAAGCAGGGCTAACCCGGATTTAAATGGCCTCCAGGCTCATATTGGTTTTGGCTTTTTCCCTCTCACAGCCCCACCCCTACACAGAGTGCCCTAAAGCAGAAACCTCTTTAAAAAAAAAAAAAAAAAAGAAAGAGAATGCTACAGGAAAAAAAAAACCCAAAAAACTGGAGATTAAGGGGATTCAAGAGAAGTGGAAGGACAAATGTTCTAATTAAATAGAAATCAGAGTAGTCCTTAATGACATTTTGAAAGTTGAGCTGACTTGAATGAAAGAGTTAACTGATTGTAATACTGGCCATGTGCTCCAGGCAGGACAAAAATACTAGATCTAAGGCTCTTGGTGGATTGTGTGTTTGTGGAAGAACATGATGGTCAGGGCTACTGGAGTAGAGTGACCAAGATAGACAGTAATAGGAGATGAGGATATGGTGAAAGGAGGAAGATCATGTAGGGTAGTATGGAACTTACAGGATTTTGAACATAAGGTGAGATTTAAAAATTTTCAATGATTACACTATGCAGTTTGAGAACACACATATGTTAGAAAACTATTGCAATTATCCAGTAGAGAGATGATAGGGCCTACTACCAGGATGGTGAATTTGGTGAAAAGTGAGAGGATTCCAGCTCTGTTTTTTTCCTTTTTTTTTTTTTTTGAGAGATTTTCACTGTAGGGCGTGTGCGCTCGCCAGACAGACAGAGAGAGACATAGAGACAGAAAGCGAGAAATCACCCCCCAGGGGGGATGGTCACGCCGCAATCCCTTCTCCTCCATTCTCCTCTCGGGATCTTGGGCACGCACGCACACGTGCCCGGCATGAGTTTTAAGCCACCGGGTCCGGGACACGAACCACGGTCGACTACGTGGGAGTCCAGCGACATAGCCATTACGCTAACTGCTGGTTCCCCCAGCTCTGTTTTGAAAACAGCCAAGAACATTGGATGAGTTAGATATGGGATATGAAAGAAAAAGCCATGAAGGATGGTGCCACTGTCAAATAAGTTAATATATGTAAGTAATTTACAATCATGCCAGGTACAGAGGAAGCATTCAATTTTATTACACTACAATCATTGCATTAGTTCCTATACTCAGTTTAATTGCTAGAGCATTGACAATCTTCATACCAGTTTTAGCATCTATAATAAAATAATGCAGTTTTAAAATTCTACAGTTATGGGTATCTATCAAATGAGTCAAGTGTTTAAGGAGTCTATAGTCAAGATGGAGAGGTAAAATAAATATACAAACAAGACTATAGTTCTGGCAAGGCACATGAGTTGAACATACAAGGTAAAGTCTAGAATAAATACAGGACTTGAAAGATGAACAAAATTGAAAAGGAGGGGCAGGTGGGCTTTGCAAACAAAAGTAGCAAGACAGGAATAGTGTGATGTGTTGAACAACCTTGGGAAGTTTGGCCTGACAAGTTATAAGGGTATATTGGAAAGGGTAAAGTTAATTGAATGGAAAGGATGAGACCAGGTTATGCAGGCTAATGTAAAGCCAAACTGTGTAATTTCAATGTTAGGAGGTTACTCCGGCTGCTCAGTCATTTTTCAGGAGATTGTGTGAATTACCAATAATTAACATGGTGAGTGATTTTGCAGAAACAGTTTTAGAACACCCTCAAAAACTCCTCTGATTTTCCACAATTGATAGCTTTTCCTTACCATTTCTCAATACAGATGGGAAGAAGAGATATTAAGCTTTCTTCTAAAATTATATCCTTCAGGATTATGATTTTTTTTTTCTGGTAATGGCTCTGTAAGCTTTATTTTAAGACATCTTCAATTAACATAAGTTTATTACAGTGTTTATATTCTGGGATAAAACTAAATATGTTGAGGCCATTCTCCAAGGTCACCTAGTCTTTGTCTTGGTGTGGCTTTTACACTCTAGACTCATCCTAGCTCCTCTGTGTTAAGTATCTCTCCTTCAACTCCTTTTTACCCCTTGATAACAATCTAAGGAACTATTTCTTCTTTTAAAAAACATTTTATTTGAATTCTGTCAATTATTTTTATAGTTGCATAATGTAACACTGTTACATGTGCTGTTTATTTTTAAAAAATCTTAATATGTATTACTGCCATACTCTCATAATTACCATATAGGATTCTATGCTTAAATGTCTCATCAGAGCCACCATACAAAGAGGAAGTTAAATTGATTCTAACTCACTGAACATACTTACATTTCTGAAATAAACATTTATCATATTAATTCATTAATATATGTCAAAGAAGCAGAAACATTTTTTAAAAAGTTAAAAGAGCTATGGGAAAAAACCTGGAGATTAAGGGGAATCAATAGAAGTGGAGGGACAAATTGACTTGACATCTTGGCCTCCCCAAAGTTCTATTAGAAACAAAAATTAACCTACACTCTCACTTTTCATACTGAAGATCCTTATTTAATCATTTTAAGCAACTTATTTGTCATTTCCTTTTGCTGAAATTTGTAAACAACATCCAATATGTCTGTTAACAATGTTCAGAGAAACAGATCCCAAGACAGGGTTAGGTATGCAAGAGATTGGTTAGAGAAAATACCTATGAAGGAAAGGAGAATGAGCAGCATAAGGTAAAGAGATTAGAATATAGGTTGAGACCTGTGAAAGTATAAAGGCAGTAAAGAATGAATAGGAAGAGCCCCAGTTTTCAGTACATTTCTGAGAATCCACCAAATCAGTGAAGAATGCTAAACCACTGTTGTCCATCAGAGGAATTCTAAATTGGATAAGAATGACTGAGTTCTAGCATCTCCACCTATGCTCGGTTGTTATTAGAGAGTAGTGCAGGAAAAACTTGTTCTGGTGCAAACTTGGTAGCAGCTGAGAACTATTAATGAGTCCCTAACAATATTCATGATAGGGCTCTTCCATGATTCCTATAGACCCCTCTTCCTAAGGATGAATTTAGAAAGGGAGGTTAATGTGACAAAGTATAATCCCTGTCATTGCAGTTTCTCTCAGGCCACACTGGTACATTTCCTGTCCCCCACTAGCCACTCCATAGTCTCCTTACTCTGCTATCACTTCAGCAGATCTTGTTGACATAAGTGGTTTGACTTAAACATTCATTCCTAGGGGGTCTTAGACTTTGATCATCATACTCTTCTCAACCTGGGATTACTGTGTGTCCATTCCCAGTTAGTGCTAAACATGGTATTCCAAGAGGTACCTAAGTGGATTGCCATGTGTATTTCTCCTTGTCTCCCATGTGTAAAAATAGCCCCACCTTCTGCTAACCAGTTAATTATTCCTTCTACTGGTGCCTGAGTGCTAATAGCCAAAAGGGTCCTACTACCAAACAATATATAGTTTAATGGATATTTGTTCTGTCCACTTGTGAGGAAAAAAAAAAGAAAGAAAGAAAAAGAAAAACAACTTTGAAGACCAGGACCTCTAGCTGCTCAACTCCAAGTCCTGTGCAGACAGGAAAGGCCAAATTTACCAATGCGCACTCAAAGAATGTGGGAAGTGTGGCCTGATTTCCATAGGGAATCCAAAGGTCTAGCAGCTAAAAGCTGTCAGTGAGCTGTGGCCTCTACAGTAGGTGCTTTTGGAGGGAGGTCTGAGTAGGCTTCTTCATGACTGCCACAGTGAAGCACTGGTATGCATAATTTTCTACATGGCTACTGTAAAGGAAACTCCAGTAAATATCAACAAGTTAATAGATTTTGTATTAGTACCATTTAAAGTAATTCTTTTTGTAATATGTCAAAATGACTTCCTCAAGATTCACCTTTCAAAGATATTGTGAACCTAATTTAAAACTGTTATGTAAGATGACAGTGGATTTGTGGAGCCAACAAAATAGATGAATGGAAATTCAGCCTCAAAGAAACTTCATTCTTCTCCCATTTTATTTAAAGGAAACTTTCCATAGCCAAACTCTGGTTGTTGGTAATAAAATGTTGCCAGCTGTCGCTATATTCTACTTCCTTGATAGCACATATCAATGACATACTGATTGACAAAGACTCAGATAATCAACTTAAGAATGCTATAAGTAGTTACTTCTAGAAATAGTGAAAGGATTCAGGACCAGCAGTTAGCGTAATGGCTATGTCGCTGGACTCCCACGTAGTCTACCGCGATTGAGTCCCAGACCCGCTGACTTAAACTCACGCTGGGTGTGTGTGCATGCGTGCCCAAGATCCCAAGAGGAGAATGGAGGAGAAGGGATTGTGGCATGGCCATCCCCCCTGGGAAGTGATTTCTTGCTTTCTGTCTCTCTGTCTCTGTCTTTCTGGTGAGTGCATGCCCCTTACAGCAAAAACCTCTCCAAAAACAAGAAAAAAAATTGCCTGGAATCATAAAAGACCCCCTATCACCAAAGCAATACCGTGCAAGAAGAGTGGAATAGGAGATACTTTACTCTCTGCCCCCAAGATATATTACAAAGCTGTGATAGTCAAAACAGCATAGCATTGACACAAAAACAGGCATGTAGGCCAATGGAACAGAGTAGAGACCTTCTAGAAGTAAACCCCAAAGCATACAGCCAACTGGTTTTTGACAAAGGGCACCAGACAACCCAACAGGGAAAGGAAACTCTCTTTAGCAAATGATACTGGAAAAACTGGGTATCCATCTGCAGAAATATGAAACTGGATACCTATCTCTCACCATTAACAAAAATCAACTCAAAATGGATCAAAGATCTAAAGCTAAGACCTCAAACTATAAGACTATTAGTGGATAGCACACAGGAAACTCTTCAATACATCAGAGTAGAGTACGATTTCTTCAGTAACACCCCCCAAAGCACAGGCAATAATCCCCAAAATAGGCAAATGGGATTACATCAAGTTAAAAAGCTTCTATACAACAAAAGAAACAATAATTAAAGTGAACCACCAACCCATGGAATGAGAGAATATATTTCAAAAATATACCTCAGATAATGGACTGATAACCAGAATATACAGGAAACTCAAGCAGCTTACCCATGAAAACAAAGGAGAACAAAAAAGTCAACCCAATTAAAAGATGAGCAAGTGAGCTGAACAGACAACTCTCTAAGGAAGACATACAGATAGCCAAAAAGCATGAAAATATGTTCAACATTCCTTGTCATAAGGGACATGTAAAACAAGACAATGGTGAGATACCACTTTACCCCAGTAAGAATGGCTAAGATTTAAAATAAAATAAAATAAAGGTAAGTGCTGGTGAGGCTGGGCTGAAAAGAGAACTCCTACACTGTAGGTGGGAATGTCAATTAGTACAACTAACTGTGGAGAACAATATGGAGATTCCTCAAAGACCTATAAATAGAACTACCATATGATCCAGTAATTCCACTCCTGAGTATCTACAGAAAGGATAGGAATGCACTCAGTTGGAAAAACACTTCACATCCCTATTTATTAGGGCATTCACAAATGCTAAGACATGGAACCAACCCAAATGTCCATGAACAGATGAATGGATTGAAAAAAAAGTGGCACATACACACTATGGAATATTACTCAGCCATAAAAAAAGAAACCCTGGCATTTGATAGGAAGTGGGTGAATATGGAATATTTGCTGCTAAGCAAAGCAAACCAGACTATGAAAGAGGCACATGTCCCCACTCAGTATATACCAAATGTCTGCACTATCATAGAAACTGAAGCATTAGAAGGTAAAAGCATGGAGAACAACTATGAATACTAGAGACAGTGTGGGAGGAGGGTGAGAAATGGGGAATGATGAGAGGGAGGGAATCAAGGATAAAAAGAAACAAATTATTTATGGGACACAAAAATAGAAAATTATCTGTTGATAACATGTATGGTAATATCTTCGGATTAATATACAGTGTATTCATACTGGAAAAATGTGTTTGTTGTACTATACTAATATATGATTATTGAATGAATACTAATAAGACTATTTGACATGTAAATATTTTCTGAAAAATATTTAAAACCATACTGTCTCTGTTGTTACAGAGTCACAAACAAAATTATAAAAATATTTTGACCATTATTTTTTAAATTCAGTATTTTGAAAGTTCTTTATTAGCTGTCAAGAACTATGGAGTGTGAGCAAAAATTTTTTGATATGGGGACCAGCAGTTAGCGTAATGGCTATGTTGCTGCACTCCTATATAGTCAACTGTGGTTCGAGTCCCAGACCTGGTGGCTTAAACCCACGCTGGGCGTGTGTGCGTGCGTGCCCAAGATTCCGAGACGAGAATGGAGGAGAGTGGATTGTGGTGTGGACATCCCCCCTGGGGGGGGGGG
>NW_006159520.1:1750986-1785916 GCF_000334495.1 Tupaia belangeri chinensis
CTCTCTCTGTCTTTCTGGCGAGTGCACATGCCCTATAGGAAAAACCTCTCAAAAAAAAAATTTTTTTTGATAGGTAAAGTAAATGTGAGAAAATGTAAAAATAGGTAAATAAATGAAAAAAAGACTACTTTCTATACAGTTTCAATCTCTCTTGCTAGGTTTTTTTCTTTATAAAATCATAGAAAAACTTCAGAGTTTTAAAAATGGTAATTTTTGATATTTATCCAAAAATTTATTCCCATATTCTTTCTTAATTATTTGACTATTTGTTCAGTTCTTAGAATATGATTCAGGTCTGCTGAAATAAACAGTATTGTATAATTGTAATTTGAATTTATATATAATCTACCTTTCAACAAACTTGAAGTACTTTTAACAGGTTTTATTTCATATATCCTATTAGTATTCCTGTGGAATAGATTGAAGAAAATATTTTCATTTTATAGTTAAAGAACAGAAACATAGTTACATCAGTAATTAGTGCTTAGATACACAGTATATTAGTGACAAAACTGGGAGTAGAATTTATGTTCTCTGACTTTCAAGCTGGATTATAATCTTCAGTATCAAAAAACTGTCTACTCTGCAATTTAAAAAATTAATGTTGTATACTGTTCCACATTCTGAGGGATTTCTATAGCTATAATATGATTTCATTTAAAAAGAAAAAAAAATCTTGCTTTGAGAATCTCACTGGGAAAAAACCTTTTGCATGAAATGTAAAGAATATCTAACCACTGATTGCTTTCATCAAAAACTTCTCTGTAGAATGAGCTTAAAATGTGATGACATCAGGTCCAATATTACGCCGACTTTTATCCCTCAAATATTGTCCAAACATAAATGTTCTTGACTCTAAAATCAATAATTTGTACCTGGTTGACTACAGCTTTCAAAGTATTGGGAGCATCATGGACATCATGTCCATGAGTGACTAGCTTGCAGTAATTCTTAGCAATATTTCGTGGCTCTGGTAATAACTATCTGGCTGTCCAATAGTCTCTGTGTACCTGCGTATTTCTGAGAATTAGATGAGTTCAAAAGTTAAACAAGCTAAATTCAGAGTGACAACTCAATGGCAACAGGAATATTGAATAAGTTATTTTATTTAAGTATAAAACTCATTTTTCTCTGAAATAGAGCAGTTTGCAAAAAGAACTGGAAGAAAAAAACTAGTCTATTTAAAGAAAATTTGAACTTGTAAGTTACTGCAGTTATAGCAATATGTTAGAATTTGATTAAAAAGCATTTCAATTATGGTCACTTTTTCTTTGAATTTTATCAGTACTGTTTTTGTACATTGGCTTGCTTTTTTTGTAGACCAGATAAAATAAATTTTCTATGTTCAGTGTGTATTTTGGATTATGTATGTACATAATTCTAACATGGTTTATTATTGCTCATTTATAAATCTAAGCATGTACAGATACACATAGAATAAGTAATATTTGAGAACTCTTAGCTGTGAGGGAAGAACATATAGTAAGTATGATTTATCTAAAATTAAATACATGAGGCCAGTCCATGACCTGGTGGTTAAGACAACTAGATCCCACATAGCTGACTGCATAGTTTGAGTCCCAGACCCTGCAGCTTGAAAAACACACTGGGGTCATGTATGCATCCCCAAAAATCCTGAAATAAGGGAGAACTGAGAAACAGGGATTGAGGCATGACCATATACCCCAAGGGAGGGTGAGTACTTTCTCTCTTTTCCTTTATCCCTTTGTGTCTCCTGGTGAGTACACATACCTTCTGGCAAATTATACCCCCCCCAAAAAAAAATAGGAATGAAATATGATTTTTAAGTAAAAATTTACTATATAAGCATTGCTGCAGTCAAAAGAATGGGAGATGTTTGATGATAAAATGTACATGATGAGATCTATTCCATAGCTTAGTGGTTAAGGGAGCCCAGATCTTACATGGTCAATTGCAGTTTCAATACTAGCTCCAACAGTCTGAAAAACACGCTGGGGCATGTACATATATGCCCCAAATCCCAACAGGATCAAGAAATGGAGAAGGGATTGTGGTATGACCACATGCCATTGGGGCATATTTTCTCCCTCTCTTGCTCTCTTTCTTTCACACTCTTGAGTGCATGTGCCCTCTAGCAATTTACAAGAAAACAGGCAATGAATACTTAAAATTATTCATCACACAATTGAAATTACAATTCTAGAAATTTAAAATAAGTTAGTTTACAGGCATTGATTTAAATTTTTCTACGTTTCTTTTTGTTTGCTTCTATATATAGGCATAATTTTAACATGAAAAAGTTAGGTGTAGTGGATGTAGCTTTGTATTCTGATTTGGAAAAAATGAGCACTTTTAATATTAATTTATTTGGGAAATTGTAGATTATTCTATTTTATATTTAAAAATAATGAAAAGAGAAATAATCAAGAAAAATCATTGTCCTAAAATTTCTTTATTTTTTGAAATAAAAGGTAATGATAGAAAGGACCAGCAGATGGTGTAATGGCTATATCACTGTATTCCCATGTAGTCAACCACAGTTCGTGTCCCAGACCTGGTGGCTTAAACTCATGCCAGGCACGTGTGCGTGCATGACCAAGGTCCTGAAAAGTGAATGAGGAGACGAGATTGTGGCGTGGCCATCCTTTCTGGGGGGGTGATTTCTTGCTTTCTGTCTCTGTCTTTCTCACAAGTGCACTTGCCCTATAGCAAAAATATCTCAAAAAAAAAAAAAAAAAAGGTGGGACCAGCAGTTAGCATAATGGCTATGTTGCTGAACTCCCATGTAGTAGATAGCAATTCAAATCTTGGACCCAGCGGCTTTAAACTCACACTGGGTACATGTGCGTATGTGCTCAAGATCCCAAGAGAGTGGAGGAGAAGGGATTGCGGTGTAGCCATCCCCCATGGGGGGTGATTTCTTGCTTTCTGTCTCTCTGTCTGTCTCTTTCGGGTAAGCACACGCACCCTATAGCAAAAACTTCTCCAAAAAAAGTGATAATAGAAATTAATAAAGAGCAAATAAATTAACCTATTTAATTTTTTTGTAGGATTTTCTTTCTTATTCTTCATCACAAACTCCTTTCTTCCTCTCAGGCAAAAGAAAATAACATGTTTTGGCCTTTGTAAACTATTTACTTGATTTTTATTTGTTGTTATTATTTTTTAATTTGACCAGAAAGAAACAGAGAGAGAGAGAGTAAAAGGGAAAGTGAGAAAGCAGGACCCTAGGTCTGGGACTTGAACCATGGTTGATCATGTGGGAGTCCAGCACCTTAACCACCAAGCCACATGCTGACCCAAGAAATACATGTTTTTGTTTTGTTTTTTAAAGAATTATTTTTTAAAATTATTTTTTTTAATTTATTTTTAATTTGACCAGAAAGAAACAGAGAGAGAGAGAGTAAAAGGGAAAGTGAGAAAGCAGGACCCTAGGTCTGGGACTTGAACTATGGTTAGCCATGTGAGAGTTCAGCACCTTTAACCACCATGCCACCTGCCGGCCCCAGAAATACATGTTTTTAACTCCTCAGAAATGTACAAATTTTTATTGTCAATCAGAAGAAATAGCCTAATAGTGCAAAATACTAATATATGAGTGACATTTTTCATGTGTCAGTTAAACCTAGTGAAATACCCAGTGTTATTTTATATCTCACAGAAAAGATTAACCTTATTAAGAATTTTCAAGACTACCTTATTTCCATCCATTGGCAAGATATCACCTGATAGATACATGTAACTTTTATGACTGGTTACCAAATTTTGTCCCTATGAGGTCCCTTACTGAGAAATCATCATCCATCTTTCCCCATTGATCTGAGGAATGATCATATGATTTGTTTTGGCCAACAAGATGAACAGAGGTGACAGAAGTCACTTCAGGGCAGAACTTTTAAAGGACAATACATGATTCTCTTTTCTCTTTGCCATGAGAATGGCAAATATCCAGCCACTGCTGTACCAGTGTAGATCCTGAAATGCTCTCTAGTTATCCTGGAAAAAGCCTAATAGAGAAGTAAATCATGGTTGTTGCAAACCATTGGGATATTAGAGGTCACTGAGTTATCTCAGGGAGGAGACAGCTTGCAACTTGTACAAATAGCAACTTCACAATCATATATCAGAATGACTTAGGTAGATGAGATAATAGAGAATTACTTGCAGAACTGAATTAGGAAAAAATTAACCTTATGTCCTACAAACACAAAAATGGCAACTTTTTCTCCTTAAGTTGACTATGAAATTTCCAAATAGTTTGAAATTTCCAATTAGTTTCACTCACAGACTTTGATACAAAGACACAGAGGAGACTATTTGTTAAAACATAAATACATGTTCTTTTTCTTGCCTCCCTACTCATATACACACATACACATATATGTATATGTTTTATATGTATGTATATATATGTTAAAAGAAAGAGAGAGTGAGAATGCACCTTCCTGGGGGGGGGGGATGACCACACTACAGTCCCTTCTCCTATGCTCCCTTGGAATTTTGGGCATGCAAATATATGTGCCTGGTATGTTTTTCAAGTAACTGGTCTGAAACTTTAATTGCACAGTTGATCATATGGGATCCAACTGTCTTAACCAACACACCACCTGGCTGACCCCTGCCTCCCTACTCTTGGCTATATAGTCTTTAACATCTCACACTGCAAACCTTCTTGCATATCAAGGATAGGGAACATAAGCATCTATGGGTCCCATAGCTCCTTATGCTTTCAGGTCATCAATAGTAAGTGTCTATATTCCCTACCATATTATCAGCTTTTTTTTTTTTTTTTGAGAGGTTTTTGCTATAGGGCACGTGTGCTTGCCAGAAAGACAGAGAGAGACAAAGAGACAGAAAGCAAGAAATCACCCCTCGGGAGGGGGGGAGGATGACCATGCTGCAATCCCTTTTCCTCTATTCTCCTCTCAGGATTTTGTGCATACACACACACGCACCCGGCATGAGTTTAAGCCACCGGTCCAGGACTCGAACCATGGTCGACTACATGGGAGTCCAGCAACATAGCCATTATGCTAACTGCTGGTCCCCATATAATCAGTTTTTTTTAAAAATGTTTTTTTTATGTTGTCAAGGTAGTGGAAGAAAGCTGCAGTTTGAAAAATACTGAATGAAGGACATTTTCACTGAGTTGTGGACAAGATTACGGAATCACCAGGAATGCTGAGACACCCAAGAACTAGCAAAACCAAAAAGATAGTAGTACCCTTAGGTCTGAAGAGAGGGAAGAAAATGGTGTCATTGGATCTTTTAGGAGGCTAGAATAATGAAAGAGATGTTCACTCAATAGGAGCTGTAGTGATAAAAGGATAAAGTCATTATCACAATAGTGCAACAAGACAGGGAAGCCACAGGATCAAAGAAATACCTTGATCTCTCTTGCATGTGCCTTCCCAACTCTTGCCAGTGTCTTCCACTGGGTCAGTCCACTACAGTCAGAGTGTTAGGAAGTTCCTTGTTGTGGTTCATGGAGATCAGCCCGCTGGGGCACAAAGCAAAGTAGAGAATGGAGGATGAGTCTGGGAAGGAAAGCAGAGTAACCTACTCATCCTTCTCATGCACAGAAAATTCTCAAAGATATTAGTTGGATGAAAGAATTAATAGAGACATTTGGAGAAGGGACACGGAGATAGAACATTGACGGGATGGGGAAGTGTGGTGTTATCGGTTGAAGATATTTCGATCAACGGGACTTGGGAGAAAGAGTTCACATATTGAAATGCTCACATTGTAAGCTAAACAATGTGATTGAATGTATATACAAAAAGAAATACATTTTTAAAAATAGCAAATTTGATTAAAGCAAAGGCTTGAAAAAAAAGTAATCTGGACACTAAGATTAGACTGCATTTCTTGCTGTTTTATAAAATTATTTTGCCTCAATAAATTTACTTATCACTGAATATAGTTCTGAGAACCTTCATAGCTACTTAGACTATTTCAGAAACCGCAATTTGAACTTTTATGAAGAACACTAGGAAGTAAAGCTATTGGAGAAACAATTGTGAAAGAGATATTAGTACATAATCAAAAAGAAAACTACAGTGACTCATTTAACAAGTTTGTTGGGTAGATAATTAACTGACAAAGATCAGTCATAAATTGTCATTCATGGCATGTAGTTGCTCATATTATCACAGATATTGGTATTGGTGGGAGTGTTAGCTGGAACAAGGCAATTGGAAACAGGTGATTGGCACTTTTCTCAGGATGGCAATGATGATGATCACAAAGATTGTGAGGTGGCCTGATCATTTCTGTGTTGTAAAGCTTATAAAAAAGAAAAAGGTAAGCTTAGTATTTGGACTCTTAAACCAAAGCATGAAGAGGATACCAGAAAGTTTCTGTAAGAAGTTTTAAGTAAAACTTTTAAACCTAAGGTCTATAATTAGAATTCATGTTTTGTTTTTTTTTTTTTTTAATGCTAAGCTAGAGGTACTTGTTAGGGGGAAACAAAACACTATGATTTATTTTTAAAGAATTGTTTAATTTTATTTATTATTATTATTATTTAATTTTGACCAAATAGAGGGAGGAAGACAGGGGAGAGAAGAGATATGAGAAAGAAAGCCAATAAGTCTGGGACTCAAACCACAGACAGCCATATGGGTGTCCAACACCCAAACCGCTACGCCACCCACTGGTCTCAACACTGAGATTTAATAATGGAAACACTTAGGCTGGAGTAGATGATGCTAACAACTTATAACCCAAAAGTCCTCTTGAACCTGCCTTAAATGGCAGAGGGTAAGAGATAAGGAATCAAGGATGGGGGGGGTGGGGGGTGGGAAGCAAAACATATAGAAAACAAGAAATGGAAAATTATTTGCTGACAATAACATGTTTGTTGATGTGCTTGATTGAGACAATATACAGTGTACTCTGGATGGAAAATCTCATTTTGTATGTTGTAATGATGTACAGTGAATGAATGCAAATAAATTAAAATTTAAAAATCACAAAAAAAAAAAAGAATGGAAGCAATTCTCTCCCACTGACTGAGGAAACCAGTCTTTCTTTGGATAGAGACTTTCCAGGAACTTGGCCTTGAGTATATACACCTCAAGGGGTTGTCCGTTCCTTAGAAACACCCTCTTCAGCTCTCCTCAAGCCACTCTTCATTGCCTCCAAAATGAAATGAGTAAAATCCTAGCATAACCTTGAGAGAAAACTGGAAGTTCCACTCAGAGAGGAACATTATGTTGATTTATATGACCACAAACCTGGTGGGTATGAATGAGATTATATTTTAAAGAGATTAGGTCAAGAAGGATGAACTGTAAAATGAATTAGGCCAGTGGTCCTCAGAGTCTGGTCATTGGATCAGCCAACATCAGTGTCACTAGAGAATTTGATAGAAATACAAAATTCCAAGCCCTGCTCCCAACCTAATGAATGAGAAATTTTCGAACATGAGTCCCAGGAATCTAACAAATCATCTTTAGGAATCCAATGCATGTTAAAGTTTGATAGTCACTGGAATATGTTAAATGTATGTATGTGGTCTCTAATAAGATTTGAGAATTAGTGTTTTATCTAGAATAGCTAAGAATGAAGCTAATAGTTGGTAAGGGTTCATTTGGAAGCTCACTCAATGAACAGACTATGAACTTTAGATCAGGTGATAAATGGTCTTTACTCCAGTCTTTCTAACAATGATTCCAATAAGCCTACAGACCCAGCCTTTAATAATTTACACAGTTTCTGTCTGCCATGTTCTTTTTATTATAAGTACATGACTATTTTCAGCTCACCCTCAAGGGAGATTATAATGTGAAAGAATGAATATTTAGGAGGCAGGTATCATTGGGGGCCAATTTAGAGGGTGCCTCTCATACTCCCAATTCATTCTTTGTCTTAATTTTGTCTTGATATGAATCCCACCTGGACTGCATCGGTCAGGCCCCTGCCCTCTGTTCTTCTGGTAGATTTTACCAATAGGAGCCCCAGGCAGGACAACATGAAAGGAAAGAAAATATACTTTTTCCTGCTTGATCCTGAACTTCATAATACACTTCTGGCAGCATCACACTATTAATACAACTTCTGGGTCATGGTTCATTTCCATAGCTCCAGCTTTCACTCAGTACTGGTAACAAACAGCATTAACTTCCCTTCCCACCTTCAGAACTAGAAAAAGCTTAGGCTTACCATGTTTACCAGTCTCTAGATACCTCAACATCCTCTTCTGATTCTTCAGCAATACCCTCGTCTAGAAGTGGTCTTTTCATTAAGTTCCTTTTTTTTCTCTGCTAGACCTTGGAATAATACACATCTCTTGAGGAAAGGAATTTTTTTTTTCTAGACACTTAACGGGCAGTTAATGGGTAGATGGGTGGATAAGTGAAATTAATGAGTAACATGAAAAAAAGAAAATAGTTTAAAGAATATGAAAAATATTTAAATGACACATATTAGGCCTCTTACGTTTTGTTTGAGTCCATAAAGAAGAAAAGATTGGGAACCAGCAGTTAGCGTAATGGCTATGTCGCTGGACTCCCATGTAGTCGACCGCAGTTCGCGTCCCGGACCCTGTGGCTTAAAACTCACGCCAGGACTGTGTGCGTGCGTGCCCAAGATCCCAAGAGGAGAATGGAGGAGAAGGGATTGAGGCGTGACCATCCCCCCTGGGGGGTGATTTCTCGCTTTCTGTCTCTAAGTCTCTCTCTGTCTGTCTGGTGAGCGCACACGCCCTATAGCAAAAACCTCTCCAAAAAAAAAAAAAGATTTAAATAATCTATAAGGAAAAGTGATAGTTTTTATTTTTTAAGAATTATTTTATTTAAGTTTATATTTATTTTAATTTGACCAGAGAGGGACAGAGAGAGAGAGAGAAATTGAGAAAGCAAGCCACCAGGTCCAGGACTCAAACCGCTGTCAGCCATGTGGGAGTCAAGCATCCTTAACCACCATACCACATGCCTGCCTGAAAAGTGATAGTTTTATAAAAGTATTTCCTTTTTTCTGGTAAAGAAGGTAAAAAAAAAAAAAAAGACTTATTTAAATCAAAACACCAAGTCTACAGTATAAAGAGAATTTCCAGAGGATTACTAAGTTTATGGATGCAAAGTACATACCAAATTAGCTTAATAATGAGTAACCATAATCAACAGGTATGATTATTTTTATACCATTTTTAAAATTAGGATTTCAACTGTGTGTATCATGAAAAAAATTCTACCAATGATTTTTTAAAAGAATTGTTAATAATCAAGGTCAACTACACTGATGTTTGAAAGCATTTAAGAGTGTTAGTTGGGTAAGCAGGTAGTGTGGTGGTTAAAAGTGCTGGACTCCCACATGGCCTACCGTGGTTTGACTACCAGACCTGGAGACTTGCTTTTTCATTTTCTCTCTCTGTGTGTCTCTCTGTGTCTCTCTCTGGAAATATAAAAAAATGAGAACAGTAAATAAAGTTAAATAATTCTTAAAGAAAAAGTTTTAGACATAAAACACTAAAGTATATTATGATTTAAGACATAATTTACAATAAATAAAGACTCTGGCCCACTGAAGAAACGCAACTAAAAGTGTTTACTAAAGTAGATGATTTTATTCTGCAAGATATAATGTTGTGGAAATGTGGTATTGTTACAACCTACTTCGTCAAGGCAAGGTACTATATTCTCTGAGGTGCTATCTTCCGCTCCTTTGCCACCGTAGTAAAAATACCTTTAGTGTTCTGGATTATAATTTTCCTGTCAATATAATGAAATTCTACTTCATTCAAAAGAATTTCTTTTAGTGGGAGATTTATTTTTTAAAATTTAATTTATATAGGCTGGGACCAGCAGTTGGTGTAATGGCTATGTCGCTGGAATCCCATGTAGTCGACTGCAGTTCAAGTCCTGGACCCCGTGGCTTAAACTCACACTGGGCACACGTGCATGTGTGCCCAAGATCCTGAGAGGAGAATGGAGGGGAAGGGATTGCAGCGTGGCCACCCCCCGGGGGATTATATCTTGCTTTCTGTCTCTCTATCTCTCTCTGTCTTTCTGACGAGTGTATATGCCCTATAGCAAAAACCTCTCCAAAATAAAAATAAATTAAATAAATAAATAAAATTTATATAGGTAAATTACCCAGCTACTTTATATTTTTGAAAAATCCCTAGGAGTACCCTTTCTTGACTTAATTTGCTGTTGTATTGGCATAGCATTGGCAGCAGTCCTTATTAATATAACATTTATTGCATCAAAAGAAACCTACGTGGGTATATTGCAGGGGGCATGAATATATCTCAAACAACCTAAACCTTCTTCCTGATCTATGCAATCAGTAAAATCAAACAGTTGAGATAGAAATTGATAAGGTAACAGAAACTAATAATGTTCAAAAAGAAACTGTGACACTAAAAGCCTCAATCTGTTTACATAGGGCCTCTGTTACATTTTAAGCATATATATACACTGGCCTATGCATAGCTTTAGATCAGCATATTCAAGAATATACTCACCTTTGTAGACTTAACCTACCTTAAAGATCTCAAAAAAGGCAGAGACCTAGGAAATTGTTCTGTTAATAGAGAACTAAGAATTCTTTTAAGCATTAGTGGGACAAAGAAATGTGGTATTATCTGTTGAAGATAATTTTATAGTTTTATCAACTGGACTAGGGAGGAACGTTCACATGTTGAAATATTCACTTCGTAAGCTAAATAACGTGATTGAATGTATAAAAGAAAATGAAATTTTTAAAAAAATATTGTAATAAGGGGCCGGCAGGTGGCATAGTGTTTAAGGGTACTAGACTCCAAAGTTGCTGACCATGGTTCAAATCCGAATAAAATAATTGCTTTCTCACTTTTTTTCCTCTCTCTCTCTCTCTCTCTCTCTCTCTAGTTAAATGGGAAAATATTAATAATAATAAAAGTTAAATAAAATAATTGTTTAAAAATATTTGTAATAAATATTCCAAGTGGGTAATAAAATATGTGACTGAATATGGAGCAGGCAAACAAAAAAAAACATAAATCCATTTTTTTTTTCAAAAATCAAAACATTATATTGAGAAATCTGTTACTTACTCACCTCCCAAATTCTAAGATTAGAAATCTTTGTTTTCACTGCAACAGTTGATAGTACTAAAACTGCTAAGTCACTTGAGGACTCTTCTCCCTTTTCCATTTCACAACTTTTTAATTTAAAAGCTTTACAGATTACCCTGAATTTAGAATGGCAAGGACAATAGTTTCAGCTTTTTTCCTCTTTCGTGTGTATACATACATACCTAATTCTCCAGCTCTATTAAAATAAGCGCTGTGTGCATGCTCCAATAAAACTGAAGTGCTGTCTTCAGGCTTAAATAAAACTAAAGTACAATGTCTGAATTGGTTCTTTACCAAACTCGTGGATTCCTACCATTGTGTGAATTCATCTCTAACCTTCATGGCTCTGTTAACCATGTAATGCCTGTTCTTAATATTATCTGCTCTCAATATTGTTTGTAGTTAAAACTACATAATAAATTGACCTCTTATCATAGGTTTTATTTGATTGTGACGTCACAACCAACTAGTCATCATTCTTTCAAGATACTATTTCTTATTTACGTTCTATATGCATATATTACCATAATCTATCTATTTCTTTGTTTGGCATTGGGAAAGGTATAATAAACCACCAGTAGTGTTATGGGTTTAGAGATGCTAAGCAGCTGAAATCTCGAAAGCATTCTTTTTTCTACATGGTACAGTGTATGAAACTCTCACTGGGTAGGGTTATTATACTTAGTTTAAGTTGAAGGATCCTGAACAATTAATATAATCTGATAATACTAGAAGATAAATGGTCCGATAACACAATAAATCATATATGCTTGAGATAGGTCAAAATCTATAAAACCCAAAATATAAAACCCATAATCTCTGTCAATGGGTTTGAGACCAACTTAACTTTTCATTACATCTTCAGATTCCATAGTTTTTCTATTACTTAAGAGGTGTTTTTGAAAACTCCAGAAAGAATTTTTTAAAAAGAATCTTCTCTTTCCTCACACACTATTACATAATTAAAGCTTAAAGACAGCTCCCAAGATTAATGAATGTGTGTAAAAACTTAAACCACAGAGCTATTTTTGTTCACTCTCCCTGTTACAAAGAAAAACAAGAGCGTGAATGACCTATAAGGATAAGGTAAACAGATTTTCATCTGTAAATCTATAAAGGGACAATTGAAAACAAAGGTATAGGGATCAGCAGATGGTATAATGGTTACATCACTGGACTCCACATGGCCGATGGCAATTTGAGTCCCAGATCCAGTGACTTTAAACTCACAGAGTATATGTGTGTGTGTGTGTGTGTGTGTGTGTGTGTGTGTGTGTGTGTACCCGGAATCCTGAGAGGAGTATGAAGGAGAAGGAGATTGTGGTATGGCCATCCCTTCTGTGGTGGTGGTGGTGGCGGGAGGTGATTTCTTGCTCTCTGTCCCTCTGTCTCTCTCTGCCTTCCTAGTATGTGTATGTGCCCTCTAGCAAAAATGTCTCTAAAAAGGAAAAAAAAGAAAACAAAGGTATGAAAATAAGTCTTAAAAGTTAGGAGGAGCATATTTGGAAAAGACTTTCAAATGAAAACAAGCAATTATTGGTAACAGCAGAAACTGTGCATATGCCCACACCTACCAAGACCTACTATCTATTTCATGACTCTGGTAAGAGAAATTACTTCTTATTAATATAAAACCATATCCTGAATTTTGTGACCTTTGGAGTAAAGAAAGTGCTCAACAACATAAAATAGAATTATCATTAGTGGTTGAAGAATGAGAGACTAGTATACTTAACTGTTTAGAAACCATTCCAAGAAAGAATAACAAAGTGGGGCCAGCAGGTGGCATGGTGGTTAAGAGAGTTGGACTCCCACATGGCTGACTATGGTTCAAGTCTCAGACCTGGTGGCTTGCTTTCTCTCTCTCTCTCTTTCTCTCTCTCTCTCTGTCTCTCTCTTGCTCTGTCCCTCTCTGGTCAAATTAAATCAATCAATAAATCAATCAATGTTAAATAAAATAATTCTTAAAAAAGAATAAAAAAGCAAGGAAACTTAACTTTGTCTGAAAATAGCATTGATACAAAGAACATATTGTTGCTGCGTGTCTATAAACTGTATACTGTTCTAGAATAACCACATGGACAATATAAAATGACATTTTGTGGAGTTTATTTACTTATGCAAATAACCTGTATAATTTAAAGAAGTAGAGGCCAGAAGATGGGGAAGCAGTAAAACATGATGCTCTGTGAGGCTGACCCTCAGTTCTCCATATATTTTAATAGACACTCTACACTAATATCTGCCATAAACTAAATGATGTCCTCTAAAGATTTTTAGGAATGTCCTAATCCCTAGAATTTGTGAATGTTGCTCTGTAAAGCAAAATAAACTTTGTGGGTATGATTAAATTGAAGATCTTGAGATTAAGAAAGTTTCCTTAATTATCCAGGTGGACTTAAATGTAATCACAAGTGTCATCATGAAGCAGCAGGAGAGCAGAAGAGAAGGCAAAGTAGTAATTGAAGCTGGAGTCTACATTGTTGGTTTTGATCAAAGATGGAGAAGAGGCCATGAGCCCATGAATGCAAGGAATGGTGCTCTAGAAGCTGGAAAAGGTAAGGAAGCAAACAGATTCTCAGGAAGCCCCAGGTGAGACTCTCCATTAAAATTGATTTGGGATATCTGTCCTGTAGAACTGTGAAAAAATAAATTTACTTATTCAAAATAAGATGATATTACTTTTTAAGGTGGCTATCTTACATGGAGACAAAAAAAAATAACAAATTTTACAAAGCAAAAGGTGGATCAGGCAAGAAAATTTTTTCTGTTTTGGAAAAAGTGTTGGCTTTGGAGTCATGTTAATCCAAGTTTGAATCCAGGTCTGTCATGAACTTTGACGTTCAGCAGCTTTGGGCTATAGTTTCCCCCTGTGTGAAATAAGAATTTATAAAAGTGTCTTATGTGGCAAAAAAATTCTCATTTATAACTAGATTATAATGCTCCAAGCTCTCACATCTCTTAGTACTAATAACTTTAGTCTTTTCTTTTCAGACATTCCCTTTATCAAATGTGATAACCTAAAAAAAGGTAAACTGAGACAAAATATGTAAAGCAAAAAGGACCTATTCTAAATATAAGTTTGAGGACCATACCAGAGTGCAGGTTGTATGAACATAATTCAGGTAGCCCCAAACATGCTTACCACGGTTTTTCAGTCCTTGGGAAATTTAAAGGAAAAAAACACAGGTAGAAAGAAAGAGGGGGAGGGGTGGTTACATCATCCTTTGGGGATTAGTAATAAGGGTGAACTAATGGCACCCCTTGTCATTGGTGTTATTACTAGCATCAGTTGTTATCAGGTGGACAAGCAGTTTCTGGGCAGATGTTTTTGCAGATAGGTTGCAGTGGTCTTTGTGTAAGGCTGTGATTTTGACAGAGTTCTTTAGATGACAGTTTTTGTTACCAAGGCAGCATACTTGAGGTATGAAGGTGAGAAAACACTTTCTCTCCATTGTCTTCCCCACTCATTTAATCAGAGTTGAAATAAATGATTCTATTTTCACTCTAAAAGGCTTTCACAAAGGCTTCTAAAAATTAATGTCTTTATTGGCTGCCAGAGAATGGACTAGTAATTAGTCGAGGTCTCTATTCTTGTATTTTTAAATTGCTGGCCATGAAAATGCCCTTATGATGTCTACTTATCCCAGAGGCCTCAGTATTACCTTTGCCACCCCCTCCACCTATGAGGAAGGCAGATAGTAGTACCCCAGAGCAGCAGCACAGACATTCTATGTTTCTGTGTTTTTGATTCCCCCACATATAATTATATTTTCCTGAGCATAATCCTCAGTACTGAAATTGATGAGTCCAAACTGATGGTGGCAAGAATACAGAAAATTCACAGTTAATTAATTTATCAAGAATTAGTTGGAGGACCAGCAGTTAGCATACTGGCTATGTCACTGGACTCCCATGTAGTTGACTGTGGTTCGAGTCCCAGACCCAGTGGCTTAAACTCACGCAGGGTGCATGTGTGATGTGTGTGCGTGCCCAAGATCCCGAGAAGAGAATGGAGGAGAAGGGATTGTGGCGTGGTCATACCCCCTGGGTGGTGATTTCTCGCTTTCTGTCCCTCTGTTTTTCTCTGTCTTTCTGGTGAATGGACATGCCCTATGGCAAAAACCTCTCTGGAAAAAAAAAAAAAAAGAATTAGTTGGGAGAGTCCAGCTGTATTAAAGAGAATTGCTTAAACTTTTGTAGATGATATAAAAAACTAACCTCCTAGGAACTACCATAATATCAATGATTAAAACATAGCACTCAGGGCCCAGCAGGTGGTGGTTAATGTGCTGGATTCCCACATGACCTGCTCTGTGGTTCAAGCCCAAACACGATAGCTTGAAAATCATGCTGGGCATGTGTGCAGGTATGCCCCAAATCCCAGGAGGACATTACAGCATGGTCATCCCCCCTGGCATATGATTTCTCACTTTTCCTCTCTCTGTCTCTCTCTCCAATAAGCACACATGCCCTATGGCAAAAACCTAAAACAAAAAAACAAAACAAAAACATAGCACTTGACTTCAATTATTCATTTAATTTCAGGCTCTTCTCCACATAGAAGAGGGTTCATAAAATTTGTAGATGTTTTCTTCAGGACCGATTGTACTGCAAATTCATCAGAATTTTTGTGACCCTTATGAGCCTCAAAAGTAAATTGTCTTAGAAACATTTGGTTACCAGAAAACAAGAAATAATCTGATGATCTAATAAAATGTTCAAGCCTCATCATTGACTTTACTGAGTCAAACATCTCAGTGTGGATTAGCTAGGTCATTCATTTGATATAATGATACCATATAACCCATTTAAGTAATAATAACATATTGCCCATTTAAGTGTACAATTAAAATATATAATACCAAGGTGGTAGGTGGCATGATGGTTAAGGTGCTAGCCTCCCACGTGGTCGACCATGATTTGAGTCCCAGACTTGTTGGCTTGCTTTCTCACTTTCCCCCTCTCTCTCTGTCTCTCTCTGGTCAAATTAAAATAATAATGATAATAGTAATAAATGAAATGAAATAAATAATTATTTAAAATATATTGCATTAGATTTTTTTCATCAGAGAAAAATCTATTGCCTAGGGACCAGCAGTTAGTGTAATGGCTATGTCGCTGGACTCCCACGTAGTCAACTGCGGTTCAAGTCCCGGACCCGGTGGCTTAAACTCACACCGGGCGCGTGTGCGTGTGTGCCCAAGATCCCGAGAGGAGAATGGAGGAGAAGGGATTGCGGCGTGGTCATGCCCCATGGGGGGTGATTTCTCACTTTCTGTCTCTCTGTCTCTCTCTGTCTGTCTGGCGAGCACACACGCCCTATAGCAAAAACCTATCAAAAAAAAAATCTATTGCCTATTGATGGTCAAATAGAAACATTATTTTGAGATTTAAGTAATTCTTTTAGGATGATGTAGTATTTCCCATTACAATGAATAAATGCAGAGCCCACAAAATGTGGCTGATAATAAATACCAAGAGGTTTTTATGGTCTATGGACCCTTGATTAAGAACTCCCGAAGTACAAAGAACTTCAAATATGGTGCAAGATTTTTTCAGATACATCTGTGTGAAAACACAAAAGTTAGGAGTTTAGGTTGGATTTTTATTTTACCATGAGAATGAGCTATTCAGAGTCAGTGAATTATATATCTTCAAAATCCATTAGGTTAGTAGGGTTGAACAAAATAAATACTGTATTTGACTTAGTGTCACACATTTATATTTAAAAGCCCTCTATTTATATTGTATAATGCTAGTGCTATTATGACAAAATACCACAAACTGGGAGGTTTAAACAGGAGACATTAGTTTTCTAATAGTTTGGAGGCTTGAAATTCAAGACTGAGTTATTGGTACACTTGATATCTTCTAAAGGCTTCTCTCCTTCACTCATAAATGGCTACTCTCTTGCTACCTTTTCACATGTTTATCCCTGTGTGCTATGCAGCCCTGGTGTATTTTTGAGTGCCCAAATTTTCTCTTGTTTTAAAGATACCAATGAGGAAGGATTAAGACTCCCCACTATGATGTCACTTAATCTTACTGGCATCTTTAAAGGCCCTATTTTCAAATATACTCACAGTCTAAGATATTGGGGGTAAGGGTTTCAAAATATGAATTTGGGACTGAATTTTGAAAATGAACTTTTATTCTGCCATAACACATAGTATCTGAATTTAATTGCCTTTATTTGCCTCTAACAGTATTATCTCTCTTATCAGAATTTTCATAGCTGCTATTCCACAAGTTCATTATCTAGTATAAGAATTGCACCTCATTTTCTCCAGTTAGCCTAATGTCAATAAAGTATCTATGGTTAATTTGTGGCTCAAAGCAATCATAGATAAAATGCTTTATAAAGTAAATATAATAATAACAATTGGGATTTAAAGAACTTTCTTGACTTTAATTGTCCTCATGGAAGAAGTAAATATTTAATATCTGATTTTGAAAATATTATAATAATTACTTAATTGTCATACTTGCTTTTTTATGCAGAAGAACTGGTATTCTGGTTGTTCTTTGGAATGTAAAGATTATACAAATGATGTTTTTTAATCCTCACCACAGCTACCAACTTTCCTATGTTAAAAACATATCAATAATACATTTGCAAATCTGATAACTGAGGGTGGAAATTGCACACGAGAAAGAATTGGTAGGTTTATATTATAATAGGCTAAAAGATCAAACATTAGATATCAATTTAGAAATAGCACATTTATTGTTAACATTCACTATTAAACTAACCTCAAATAAAGCATCTTATATTGGTGTACATGCAGAAATGACAAAAGGTGAATACAAAGAGGCGAAAAATTATATAGCTGAAGCTTGGACACAAATCCCCAGCAAATAAAATTAATATTGGATATTAAGATGGTAAATATTTGGGCAATAAATCTTGGAATACCAAGGTTATTAGAAGGTCAACTTTCACACTTGTGAAAAAGGTACCAAAAAGAGATCAGTCTAGTTAGTCTTTTTCCTTCACCAAAAATCTTGTTGTGAAGAAAAATCTTGTTATAAAGAGTAAATCAGTATTTTGTAAGAACTGAACTTTTAAAATATTTTCCAATGTACAACTGGTTTCGAGCTATATTAAAAGCATTTAAACCTAGAAAATGTGCAAAATACCAACAAAATTTTAACCCTATTGCACAGAATGTCCGATGAACAACAGAAATAATTGCTGTCAGTTTGTACTTTTTTGACCAATAATTCTCTATATCTCCTGCAAGTAACTTGAGTGATGCAAATGACCTTATTTTTACAGCATGCTTTTATTAAATAGTTTATTATTTTGGCAGACTAATAAAGATTTTGGTATTTGCTTTTATTTGCAATAATATTACCACCACATAAAAAAGGATTTTATGTTCTTTTTGAGGAACAAGGAGGATAAAAGTGGTGATGGATAGCGCAACTGAGGCATCAGCAATGAGCTGGAAATGAGACACATAAATATGAAAGCAGAGCTAAGAAAATAGAACTGCACCCTTGGCCTTTCTTAAAAGAACATGCACACTTCATGGTTCATTCACACTGTAACAGAAACTCCTTTTGTTTCCAATGAATCTGAGAATGCACGTAAAGCCTGAAATACTATTTTTACTCATCGCTGACTGACTTATTCAATTTAATTAGACTCATTCTAGGAAAATTTTTCCACACTTTCTGAGGATGTTTTGGTTTGAGGAAAAAAAAATTAATTGACTGAAAAGTTGATAGATATAAGGGCTAAAGTAGAATCAAAACAGATTTATTATTTTCACCATTATTTAGCACAGCACACAGAAATGAAAACATCCCACACGGTAGCATCTTTAGAGTCTATTGAACATTTGTGAAGTATTTAAGAATATTTGAGCTACATAACTAGTCAATTATGAGTCTTTAAGGACAAGTAATATTGTATATATATTGGGTTTTGGGAAAATCATGACACATTTTTGCATAGAAAAATGTCATGACTTTACCGACAACCTAATAAAAATAGATGGAGACTTTGGTATTATAGGATTATATCTTGCCAGTAATGGCATGTGTTTATTCAAAAAATGTTATTGTTTACATGTTGCATATTTTTGGATCTAATGCTGATATAAATTTTATATATCAAATATTATGTTTATTGCCAGCAGAGTATGTTAAGTATTAATTTTATCTTCTTCCATTAATAACTTGTTTTCTCATTGCACACAGCATCTAATTGTTAGTAAAAACAAAAGCAAATTGAGATGAAGAAACCAAAGGAAATATAAATCTACTTAGGGCCAGAACCTGAATTGGCACACAGTAGCTCTTAGCTCAGTCATATTCAGACATGGAACAGTTTTTCTTTCAAACAAAAGTGCAGGCAATAGATGGAAATAGGAAGAAGTAATATATTGTGGGTTGAGAAATCCATTGCTTCATTATCGACATAATTTGGATCTTACAGAGGGAGAGAGTTCTACCATTTGGACTCTTGTCGCAAAAGCTTACAATAGACATGATTCTGACAAGAGGTTGGTGTAGCAGAACAGACTTAACAATTAATGGTATGCCAAGGCTGAGTTCAGAGAATTGCTTTACCCAATGCCAATCATTCATTCCTGGCAGTAGCACTTCACATCTTTCCCGGGATGCCATCCAACCACAGTGGCATCTAAAATATATCGAGCAGTGTTGTTACAGTTGGAGGTGAAATTGAAATTTGCGCCAAACAGAAGTGACAAATTCACATGGCTGAGTGTTGCCTAGCAATCAGGTCCAAGGGGGACGTGGCAATGCTGCCTTTACCCATGGGTGTGTGGAAAAGGGGAGAGAAACATTTACATTAGAGCTTGGGTGGCCTTGCAAATAGAACTAGGTATATGAAACACTTAATTTTACTATCAGGGTGAAAGGAGGTCAGGAAATAGATTATCACAGGAGAAGAAGGAAAGCAATTGAAATTGGTAGGATAAGCAGCTTTCAAGGCTGAGGTTCTCAGCTATTAACCTGGGGGAGGGGAAGAAAAGCAAGATGCCAAGATGCCAGACTTGCTGCAGAAATTGATGGCAATTGGCCATCATGCCGCCTTTTGACTGCAGGCCTCTTGATGCACCTCTGTTCAGCTGGCACTTGGCAGCTGGGTGGCCCCAGGGTATATAGCAAGCAAATGGTGGCTTTCTCTTCCCAGAAATCTACCTGAGAGCAAATCTCCTGATGAGCAGCCAGACTCAGGAGACAAGTGAAGGGAGCAGAATGCTCAAGCTGAAAGTCTTATCTTATGCTCTTACTTGCTATTTCTTTCTTGAGTTCCTCAGTCCATTTATTTTGTATTGGTTGTTTCTATACTTTGGGGAGTACACCCAAACTCCCCTTATATCATCCTCTAAGTTGCGAAGTGTCTGTAAAATGAATGATTAGCATATAAAGCATCAAGTGTTTATGTCAAAATACCATCCCTGGGTAAAGAGTCATGGTGCTTGTCCTATGAAAAATTTCAAATTCCAATGTGAGGAATTTTGCACAAATTATTTTCTTTCTGCATTTTTAACATCACTCCTTATTTGGAAGAAGCATATACTTGGAAATATGTAGAGAAGATTTCACTGCTTGATGAAAGAAACCATGGAGGTATTACAGCCACCATAGATATTTTTCCCCCTTACTCACTTTGGTGGTTCTTTTTCTCTAAAACGGCTAAAGCCTGGTTGGTCTCCTGTATCTTGTCTTTACAGCCCTGTATGAGAAAAGAGCCCAGAGAAGGCTAAGATGGTAGACACTGTCTATCCCTGTTTTAATGTGCCTCATTCTGCAATGCCAATTTTAATGGATCTCAGACTGGAGTGAATGTCCATCCCTGGTTATAAAACTCAATACCATAACTATAACTATGGAGTTTTGCTGAATTTGTATGTAACCTGTTGTTTTCTCAAGGAAGCTCTCAAGTTTCTTTTATCTCTCTCTTTTTTTAAAAAATTTTTAGAACTATTTATTCAATTTTATTTATCATTGTTCTTCTTTTATTTGACCACAGAGAGACAACAAGAGA
Source organism: Tupaia belangeri chinensis (assembly GCF_000334495.1). NCBI lineage: Eukaryota > Metazoa > Chordata > Mammalia > Scandentia > Tupaiidae > Tupaia > Tupaia belangeri. The sequence goes on from NW_006159520.1 coordinate 1,772,064, forward strand.
AAGAGAGAAAGGAGAGTGAGAAAACAATCCGCTAGGTCTAAAACTTGAACCATGGTCAGTCATGTGGGAATCCAGCACCTTAAACCACACACCACTAGCCAGCCCCAAGGCTCTTAAGTTTCTAATAGCAGGAACCATTTCCTTTAAATACAGTTAGGTAGATTAAAGATATAAAAATGCAAAGTGCTATATAATTGTAAGACTTTTTGTTATTTTTATTTATGTGTAGTATGCCATTTTGCAATAGATGCTTGGTATATGTTGATGAATAAATGAGTGGACTCAATACATGGATGAACTGATAATGATGGGTGAATGTATAAAATGGCGTAATTTTATACATTTAAGAGATTATATAGGAAATAAAACTGGCTGGTAATTATAGTAACTAAAAGTAATTGACTACTAAATTATTTTTTATTATTGTGGAAAAAATACACAATGTGATATTTATTCTCTTGACACATTTTTAGGTATATGGTAAAGTATTGCTGACTATAAGCACAATGTTGTACAGTGGATCTCCAGAACTTTTTCAACTTTTATGAGTGAGATTCTATATCCATTGAATGGCAACTGCCCATTTTCTCCTTCTCTCTTCCTCTGGTAATCCCCATTCTACTTCCTATGTTTATGAACTGAGTAGTTTAGATACTTCATGTAAGTGGAATCATGCAGTGTTTGTCCTTCTGTGACTGTCTTATTTAATTTAGCATAATGTCTTCCATGTTCATCCATATTGTTATATATGGCAAAATTTTCTTCTTTTTTTATGGTTGAATAATATCCCATGGTACATATATACCATACATAAAATATAATGGATATTTTCTTCATCTATTCATTCTTTTATTGATATTTAGGTTGTTTCTACGTCTATTGTGAATAGTGCCGCAATGAACATAAGAATGCAAATACCTCTTTGAGATACTGATTTCAATTCTTTCAGATAAATATCTCAAAGTGGGATTTTTTATCATTCTATTCTTAATTTTTAAATTGACATAATAATTGTACCTGTTAATAGCATATAATGTGATGTTTTGATACATATATACATTGAGTAATGATCATCAGATTATGATAATTAGCATATTCATTATCATGATTTTGTTGTGAAAACATTCAATCTCTTCTCTTTGAATATACATTGCATTATTGTATCTATATTTCTTTTACCATTCATTGGAGTACCTTGATAAGTTGATAAGAGTTCCTCTTATCAAACTGTATCATTGTATCTATTGACCCAACCCCCTCTCCACTATTCTTTGAGGTACCTGGTTACCTCTATTCTACTCTCAACTTCTATGAGATCAATTCTTTGACTTCCACATGTGATTGAGGTCATGTGAAATTTGTCTTTCTTACCTAGATTATTTCACTTAACATATTCTACACATGTATCCATATTGTAGCATATTATTCTATTGTGTATATATATATATTTTTAAACAAGAAGTTTATTTAAACAACAAGATGCTTGACTTGAAGGGAAAACTATCTAGGATTCCTTTTTTTCTTTAAGAGTAATTAACCCCTACTTAAAGACAGATTGCCCTACATGTAACAGCTACGTACAAAAAAGTTATAAAATGGTGCTTGGTTTTACATTGATAAATGAAAAACAATAAAATTCTCCAATCAAACAAGGTATGTTAGGATTTTTATGTTGTTGGTTTTTTTTTTTTTCTTTTTCTTTTTGTTAAAACTGTGAGAGCAAAATAACTTACTGGAATATAAAGATAAGAGCTGAATGAGCATGCCACTGATGGAGAAAGGGAGTACTTTCACAGAGCCGGTATTTTTCCCCATCCAATCTCCATTTGATGTCAATCAAAACATATATCATTGGCCATTTAATTAAAAAAAATGCAATATGCTTGTGCACATACACCAGTTACTTTATATACAATAAAGGAATGGAGAAGGGAAAATTAAAGAAAAGAGAAAACTATACTGTAGTAGTCAGGATGTGGTGAAACCAAATTGTGGTTTTCTAATTGAGAATGTATTCTTGGTCTGTAAGAACAGAGTTCTGGAGTAAAGTAGCAGGTTCCCTTTTTAGTAGACCCCTTCTGTCTGCTGTTAGAACACATCAATTTTATCTTCATTCTCCATTTCCAACTGTGCTGGTGTGTCTGTTTCGTTGATTGGCTGCCCATCAAATCAGAATCTGATCTGCCTCATTGACAAACCCTGTCGTTCACAATAGTCTTTCATTAATTTACTAAGTGGTGTATGCCTCTTAATCTTAAACTGCACCACAGAACCATCCTGCCCCGCCACCTTCAAATTAATATGATCGTTGTTCTCAGTCTTGACTCCTTCCTTGGGCTTTTCATCCGCTATGGCGAGCACCGGAGTCTCCTTAGCTGCCGCTTCACAAAAGAGGTACCAGCTCCTCACCAAATGAGCACACAGGCAGCACCAGGAGCCTATTGTGTATATTTACTACATTTTTTTTATTCATCTATTGGTGAGTATTAAGGTTGACTCCATATCTTAACTATTATGAATAGTGCTGCCATAAACATGGGAGTACAAATGTCTCGTCAACATCATGATCTCGTTTCTTTTGGCTATATACCCAGTAGTGGGATTGCTGGATCATGTCATATGTGATAGATCTTTTTAAAAATTTTTTAGAAAGTTGTTTTTTTGTTTTGTTTTGTTTTGTTTTTGCTATAGGGCATGTGCACTTGCCATAGAGACAGAGAGACAGAAAGTGAGAAATCCTCCCCATGTCCTGGAGGAGATGGCCAAATCACAATCCCTTCTCCTCCATTCTCCTCTCAGGATTTTGGGCATGCACGTGCGTGGGCCTGACATGCCTTTTAAGCTTCTGGGTCTGGGACTCGAACTGCTGTCAACTACATAGGCGTCCAGCAACGTAACCAGTACACCATCTACTGGTCCCGATAGATGTAATTTTAATGTTTCAAGGAGCATCTACACCATTTCCATCACTGTTATATTGCTTTACATTCCCACTAAGAGTGGAGAAGGATTCCAATATCTCCACATCCTCACCTACACTTCCTATTATCTTTTGTTTGTTTGTTTTGTTAATGGCCATTCTACTAATCGTGAGCTGATATCTCCCTGTGATTAATATTTGCATTTTCTTGGTGGCTGGAAATGCAGTGGTTTTTCATATTTGTATTGGACACTTACATGTCTTCTTTAGTGAAATGTCTACTTAAATCTTTAGCCCATTTTTAACAGACATATGGTTTGCCAATATTGTTATATTGGCTTCCAATCTATAGGTTGCCTTTTCACTATATTGATTATTTTATTTGCAGTACAGAAACTTTATAGTTTAATGTCGTCTTTTTACTTCCTTTCTTCCTTTCATTCATTCTTTCTTTCTTTCTTTTTTTTTTTTGGAGAGGTTTTTGCTATAGAGTGTATGTGCTCTCCAGAAAGACTGAGAGAGACAGAAAGCAAGAAATCACCCCCCCCGGGAGGATGGCCATGCCACAATCCCGTCTCTTCCATCCTTGGGCATGCAGGCACATGCGCCCGGCATGAATTTAAGCCACCAGGTCCAGGACTTGAACCATGGTCAACTACATGGGAGTCCAGCGACATAGCCATTATGCCAACTGCTGGTCCCAGTTTGATGTACTTTTGCTTGTCAATTTTTTGTTTTCTGTGTTTTGTTTTTTTGGCCTGGCATTTGGCAACTTATCCAATAAATTATTGCAAAGACCAATGCTATGAAGCTTTTTCTTTATGTTTTTACTAAGAGTTTTCTAGGTTCAGGTCTTACATTTTAGCCCTTAATTTGTTGTGAGTTGACTTTGTGTGTGTGTATTATGTAAGGTAAAGTTCCAGTTTCATTCTTTTACATGTGGTTACACACTTTTCCCAGCACCATTTAAGAGACTATTCTTTCTTTATTGTGTAGGCTTGGTACCTTTGTTTAAGATCATTTGAATGTATATACATGGGTTTATTTCTGAACCCCCTATTTTATTTCATTGGTCTATATCTGTGTCTTTATGTTGATATCACAGTGTTTTGATTACCATAACTTCATAATCTGTTACAAAGTCAAAAAATATGAAGACCCCAACTTTGTTGGACTTCTAGCTTCCAAAACTGTAGAATAATAAAGTAAGTTGTTTAAAGCCTTTACATATAGAAATTTATTATGGTAGCAACAAGAAACTAATATTGCCTTCAAACTACAAGGTTGCTGAATGAACCATTTTTTTTTCTAATCTAGCATTGTAATTTGAGAACATTATTTCCAGTAATTAAAAGTTGGAAGTATTGGTCTGATTTAGATTCACTAATAATTTAATTCTGGGGCCAGCTGGTGGTATGTGGTAATTATGGCAGCTGGATCCCACAGGGCTGACTGTGTGGTTCAGATCCCATACCCAGCTGATTGAAAAACACATCAGGCACACATGAGTTGTGTGCCCAAAATCCCTAGAGGAAAATAGAGGAGAAGGCATTGCAGTATAATTGTCCCTGATGAAATATGCTTTCTATAATTTCTGAAGACTTTCTTTTCTTTAAAACAAGCATTGTCTATTATTGTATTTTAAACATGTTAAAAGAGAAATACCTAATCATGATCCATAATTTAAACATTTATGAACTGTTGTTTCACTTTCCTTTCTCTCTGTCTCTACTCTTTTTTTATTTTTTGAGAGGTTTTTGCTATAGGGCGCGTGCGCTCGCCAGACAGACAGAGAGAGACAGACAGAAAGTGAGAAATCACCCCCCTCCCCCAGGGGGGATGGCCACACCGCAATCCCTTCTCCTTCATTCTCCTCTTGGGATCTTGGGCACACATGCACATGCGTCCGGCATGAGTTTTAAGCCACCAGATCCGGGATGCGAACCACGATTGACTACATGGGAGTTCAGCGACATAGCCATTACACTAACTGCTGGTCCCTTTTTGTTCTTTTTAAAAGAATTTTGCTATAGGGTACATGCACTCTCCAGAGAGAGATACAGAGAGACAGAGAAGGAAAGTGAGAAATCACCCCCCAGAGAGAATGGCCACACTACAGTCCCTTCTCCTCCAGGGTTTTGGGCAAACATGCACATGTGCCTGGTGTGATTTTCAAGCCATCTGAGATTCAAACTGCAGCCAGCCATATGGGAATCCAGCACCTTAGCCACTACACCACCTGCTGGCCCCCTTTTTGTCCATTTTTTTCTACCTGCCCTTTTTTAAATTCCCAAAACAATGATCTCTTCAAACCTGATTCTCTTCTGATTAAAGATATATATTTTTAAAATTTGACCAGAGAGAGACAAAGAGAGAGAGGGAAAGTGAGAAAGCAAGCCACCAGGTCCAGGACTTGAACCACAGATAACCACATGAAAGTCCAGCACCTCAACATCCAGTTAAAAAACATAATAATAATGATGAATAAAATTAAATAAAATAATTATTTCTAAAAAATTAATATATGTTGCTCCTTTTGTTTTCCCTTTTCATAATTACAATAATAGATAAAATTTATTAACAACTTATGTTTCAGTATTATAAGAAACACTTTAGTCATATTATGTCATTTAATTCTCATAAAACTATAGGAGATAAATACTATCATTACGGCTATTTTTCAATTTTAAAATATTGAGACATTGAGAGGACTAGAAATTTACCATAAGCCTGTTGCTCAAAAGTGAAAGATCTGGGATTCAAGTCTAGAGGTCAGTGCAATCATAGGTCAGTGATCTTAACTTCACAATCAATCAGCTGCCCTATTTTTTAGTTTCATCTAGAGAAATGACTGTTCTTAGGCAGTTACTAGACCTCCTGCTAGGTTTGAAATTCGTGAATTACGCCATAAGAAGAGAAAATGATGCTTAAGTGGTGTGCCCTTAAGTAAGCTTTATGTAGAAAAGAAAATACCCCACTGAACATAGGTAAGTAAGAAACACAGGAAGTTAATGTGTACTGAAAAGGCAAGGCTATTTATACCAGAAATTAAATTCAAGGAAAGACCCCTGAGTTATTTATTTCCATATTTGCACCACTTATCACCAAGCTTAATGTCAGGCATTCAGTTAGTGATTCTCAACCAAGGCTTGCTGGACTACTAGATATGTAACAGTAACATTGGGGAATCCATGAGTTTTATAGCCAGCATTGCAAAGTGTCAAAGGAAATCGGCCATCTGCAATAATAAGGCCACACAGATTGTTTAAAAAGGTGAGTTTCTTTACCGTTACCTAGAATTCTTCTATTTCAGTAAAATTATATCTGGTTTCTCATGATGACTGGAAACTTTGAGTAACAGATGTATATATATAATAAAATAGGAAAACAAATATTTTTTAAGATTAATTTTGTTTAGAAACAAAATGTTTCCAAAATAGGTACCATGGGCTATAATGCATTATTAAAGCTTTGCTTAGTGTCGAAAAAGTTGGGAACCATAACATATACTCAAGTATTTATTAAAAGATGAGTGAATGTTTTCAAGTCTATGTCGTCACGTATCCTCAAATTTAACCTAATGCTTCTGTTTACCTATTAATGAGTTATCTTGTCTAGTCATCATACCCTGTTGTTAATTAGCTTAATAGCTCAATTTCTGTGACAGGTAAAATGTATTTGAGACCTCTGAAGAAATATGAGAAAGCTAATTTAATAGGAGAGAAGGCTACTTTTCTAGAAAGAACTATAAGAATTTATCTAGTAGGAAGTATCAATTGTCCAGTTTATTTTGAACGAGGAGTATAGTTAATAACTATATTTTGCAAATACCATATTTTTCTTCATTTCATGTATTACACTTTTTCTCTTTTCTCTATAATATTAATCAGGGTGCTGAGCCCATGGAAATCACTCAACAAATTCCTGATAATTTTATGGTAAAGCATAAAAAATAATTATATGGTAAAGCTTTAAAAACTAAAAAGCCACTCTGCTATTTTCTAGTGGCATGAGCTTGGGTTAGTTACATACAGAATTATCCCAATCTGCATAATGGGACTGGTAACTTCCACAACATAAGATTGAAATAAGCGTTAACTGAAATAACATATAAACGTATTAATACCAGTTAAAAGTTCAAATGTTGACTATAATCTTGAAAGAATACCATATGACAATAAACAAATGGAAGCTGACACCTGTATTTGAGGAAAGTTGTATGATATTTAGAAATTGCCACCTTCCCAACCAGGGCTCTAATTTCCTATCTATGAAAGGAAGATATTGAACCAATAGATTTGGATGGTCAATAAAATTCTAATGGTCTCTGTTTCTGAGAAGCAAGATGTTGGTAAATGACTCTAATCAAATATTTTCTTGGCCCTCAAAGAGCTGGTACAATGTTGAATATAAAGAGAATAGTTGAAAACTCATCATTACCTGGAAAAAAACAGTATCTCTTTGTTCATTGGGAACATGCTTATAACTTGGGTAGATATCAGTTGATGCAAGTTGGTGATGATGAGTTAATTGAGCTGGCACAAGTGAAAAAATTAAAAATAATGAGCATTTTTATTAAGACAAATTTCTTTATCTTGAAAAGATACTATATTTTATATGGGGATTTTCTTCCCTACTACGTTGGTGTCAAATTGTCTTTTCATGGTATGAAGGTGATAAAGCATAGTAAATGTTTATTCAAATTACCTTATGTAGCAAAATGAAAAGAGGAAATATAAAGTTGGCAACTGTCAATTTTTCAATTTGTTATTGTTGATTAATTTCAGGTTCTTAAAATTTGAAAGTCTAAAGCATCACTGACCTATAGTATCCACTATTAAGTATTTATTTTTATTGTTAGCATTGACATTATCACTTAACAATGTTGAGAGTAAACTTTCTGAAGAGGCATATCTGGTTATTTGTTGTAATGTACCAAGTTTTTAAAGTTTCACTCATGTTTTTCAGCATCTAAGCCAACCCCTACTGCAAAAAACAAACAAACAAAACAAACAAAAAAACAAACCTTAGTCCCTCTCTGAAGAGAAAATGATCTGAGAAGAAAGAAGGGGCAAGAGTCATTTTTTTTTTTCCTGGACCTATGGGACCCTACTGACTAATATATTTACAAGTGTGAAAATGGCACAGAAGAAACCCACTTATTGCTGGGAGAGGAAGGTCAAAATGAGGGTTGTAGCATTTTTATGGATCATTTGTGACCAGATAACCTATATTAAAGTGATTAAGATTTGCGTCAAAACACCATGGATGGTTGCACCAGTGTTTTTCAGATTTATTTTGAGTGTGTGTGTGTGTGTGTGTGTGTGTGTGTGTTTAGTAGCATTGAGAGAAAATATAAGTAGAGCCATGTATATTTTGAGTGAACAATGTCATAAAGCAAAATTAGTCATTCTCTTTTAAGCCAATGAAGACTATATATTTAATTATTAGAAGCTGAATTGAATTGAGAAATTGTTTTATTTAACCGTTTTATATTTTCATTTTGAAAATTATTCTTATATTTTTCTCCTATCCTTGTATGCCTATAGATTTTAAGATACTTCACCAGGAAGGGTGGATCTCAAGGAATATGTGTGAATGGTGGGGAAAAGTGAAACACACCTCTAACACTTCTCCAGCTTTTAGACTTTGCAAAATTCCTTATAGGACATAATACTATGCTTCAATCACATCAATGAACTTGAAAAGAAATTTTTTCATGGTTGTTTTGAAAATATCACATTGTGGTCTAAATTATACTTATAAAGAAATAATATGTATGTCCCAGTAGTAAAACATTGAAATGCTGGAAGACACATGGAAGATTGGGTTTCAGGTCCCAGATTGACCTGTATACATTGGGTGCATGATTCTTACCGACTTAGAGGACTGGGAAGAAAGATTGTGACATAAGACCTCACTGAGGGTCTGTCTGTCTGTCTCTCTTGCTCTCATGAAAAGAAACAAAGAAAGAAACTTTTAAAAACTATGCTCTTCTGGGAGAGCAGAGGCATATACAAAGTATATTAATGTACAGTATTTGAATAGACCACTATAAGAATAAACTACAAAATGTATATTTATGTGTATTTGTGTGTACATACATGTGTAATAGTTAATAAAAAACATAGGTTTCTATTCCAATGTAAGTGCACATATTCATATTTTATGCTCAAGCACAATTCTGACACCATTGACACTTTGTATTTGAATAGGACAAGATGGTGTCATCAAACTAGAAAATTAATTCACTCAATCCTTAGTATGCTCATGGAAGTCATACAATTCATTATAAGTATATTGCCAATACAAAGACAAACAAACAGCATGTGTATCCTATTAGATCTAAATCATAGCAGGGAGCCGAGCTGGTGGAAAATATAGTGCATCCAGCCTTGTGTATTCTGAGTTATATTCTGGCATGACTTACTGTATGCCTGGGTTCCACTCCAGTTCCTTGTAATTTATACAGGGTTATTATACATTGTGACTCTTCCCAAATCAGCTATCTTCATAAAAGACCCATTCATTATAGAGCCCAGGGAACACTTGGGGCCAGTCCAAGAAAGCTGTGTCCACAGGGAAGAAGCAAAGCAGAAATTGGTCCTTACCTAAATGCATAAAAAAATGCCAGTGGTTAACCATCAGACTCTCTAAAACCTTATCTATGAAGAGTTCTGTGGCTGGTCTCAAGAAGCATGTGACTGGCAGAGTAGGGTAGATAATTCAAGCTGCTGTGAAGTTGGGGAGCCTGAATAGTTAAACTTTTCGTAAGCTTGCCATTTCTCAGAACATTCCCTACAGTGCCTAATACATGCACATTAAACTATACACACACACACACACATACACACACACACACATATATGTATATATATGTAGTTATATATATATACATATATGTATGTGTATGTGTGCGTGTGTGGGGTTTTTTTGTTGTTGTTGTTATAGGGCAGGTGCACTCACCAGAGAGATAGATAGACAGATAGATAGATAGATAGATAGATAGATAGATAGATAGATAGATAGATAAATAGATAGAAAATGAAAGTGAGAAAGCAGCTCCCAGTGGGGAATGACCAAGTTGTAATCCTTTTTCCGTTCTCCTCTTGGAATTTTGGTCACATGGAAACACACCTCCAGTGTTTTTTAAGCTGTTGGGTCTGGAGTTGGAACTGCAGTCAGTCGTGTGTGATTCAGTCATCTTAATTGCTATGTAACAGACTGGTCCCTATACATACTTTTTTTGTTGAGCATCAGGAAGGGCTGTTTTCTCACCTTCACTACTTGTTTCAAATAAATATTAGAATTAAGGCCAAGGAAATGGAGGAAAACAGTAATTTTTTTTTACTAAGTCATTTTATTTATTAATTTCAAAAAAGAACTATTTATTTAATTTTATTCATTATCATTATTACTATTTTTTAAATTTGACCAGAGAGACAGAGAGAGGAAGTGAGAAAGCAAGCTATCAGGCCTGGGACTTAAACCGTGGTCAGCCATGTGTGAGTTCACTGCACTGTCCCACCTGCCAGTCCCAAGTTTTTATTTCTTAATTTGGATATTTCAGCACTCATTCATGGGTACACAACTTTTAGATTTCAATATGACTTTAGTGGTATTTTGCAACTTATAAACTAATCTTTAACCTCTGTGGAAGAGATTCTTTGAATTATACAATACCAGGCTAACCAGTTGAAAAGTGAAATACTCAGCCAACATCACTCCAAAGAGCATGTTTTTAGAAAACAATAACTTTTAATAAAAGCTATATGTAAGCTCTAATAATGGACAGATTTAATACTTTTTATTCACTGTTATAATGCCATCATTAGGCACTGAATACGTATTTGTTGAACAGGGAAAAGAAATCAGTGTTTGTGACATGTCAGAGAGAGAACACAACTCTAAACAGGTGATATGCTCATCACAGTGCAGTTTATTTCTTTATGCATGTATGCTCAGAAATCCAGAAGATAAAACTTGAAGCAAATTTTTATAAAAAGACATTGTAATATCTGTTCTGACCTGATGTTTGTGTTGAGTCAGAATATAGTCAAAAGAGGACCTGTTATTGATGTGTTTGATGAAAGTAACAGAAAATTATCACAGTGGCAACTGTCTCCTGTAATAAGGAATTTAGGAGTAGGTAGTGCAGAGTAGGTGTGGCAGCTCAGTCATCCACCAGGAACTTAAATTTTTTCCATCTTTCTGTTCTGCCAGACATAGTTTGTAGGCTTTGCCCTCAATCTTGGCATCTTATGATTGCAAGAAAGATGCTTGCCCACCATGTCTTATGCTAATATTTCAGCACACCAAAAGGAAAGATAAAAGAGTGAAGAAGGAGGCAGGAATGGATGGTGACTATATCAGGAAAGCAACAGCTTTCCCATCAATCCCAGCAGATGTCTGCTTACATTTCATAGAGCAGGACTGTGCCACCTGATTAGGATGCAAAGAAGTCTGGGAAAACAAGTATTTTTAGCTGGACAGATTGCTGCCTCTCCAAAAAGTCAGGATTCTATTGACAAAGCAGAAATGAAGAATATTGGGTAGGCAGCTAGCTATGTCTGTTTTAGGACTGAAGTGAAGACATTAGTTTAATTACCAGGGCATAAAACCTGACCAGGACTCCTTTGATTTCATCCTTCTGAAACAAAACTTTAGATTCAGAGTAGTTGTATGTGGCAACAGTTTAAATGGACATATTTATCTTGATTGAATTAACTCAGACCTTGTAATTTTCATATAGTTTAACAAGATTTCTTTATGGATTTTCATCTTATATTGTGTCTTATGCAAAAAAGTTATTGCCATAATTCTGCCCTGAGCTTAGAATCTTCTGTTCTCTGGATTAATTTATTATTTATTTATCCTTTTCAAGCCCTTTTCTATAAATATCTCTCTAAGAAGTATTATAGAGAAATTAATTCTGAAATGTGAATGGTTGACAATCTCTTTCTATATTTTCCTTTAGGTAGCTATTAACAATTTATTGGGATGATTGCCAAAAGTCTATTTCTGCTTTCAGAAACTACTTTAAGAGTGACTAGGGAGATAATTTTGATTAAAAGTAATCTTAACTTTAGCTATTTAGTTACATATGTAGACAGCTTATTTTCTTTTCTATGTATAGGAACATTTTTTTTTTTTATTTACCAAGAAAGGCATAAAAGTAATAATAATAATAATCGTCCCCTCTTTAATTCTTAACAAAGTGCTGATGGAACAATGATCTTTTTTTAATGATTTTTTTTTTGTTTGTTTGTTTTGCCTTAGGGCACGTGTACACACTGGGGGGAGAAACAGAGAAAGAGAGAGAGAGAGAGAGAAATCACCCCCCCCAGGGGAGACGACCATACCACAATCGCTTCTCCCCCATCTTCCTCGTGGGTTCTTGGACATGCACGCACACATGCCCAGCATAAGTTTCAAGCCTTGGAGTCTGGAACTCAAACCGTGGTCAGCCATGTGGGAGTCCAGTGACATAACTGCTACACCAGCTGCTGGTCTGGAAAAAATGATTGCTTTAACAGATGACCTGTGTAAATGATGTGATTCCATGGTTCTTTGTTCATATAGATATAAGCGATCTATTGCAATAGTGGACAGGAATTGGAGATACTCTAATCTTTCATTTTCCTGGCTCTTACCTTGGATTAATTTTTTAAAAAATTTCAACAAATGTTTTATTAATAGAATGTGGAGAGGTGTTTGATAGAACGGTATAATGTAGACTGATCTTCTGTAAATTTTAGAAACTAGCAAGGAAGAGGTTACGGGGCCGGCAGGTGCTGTGGTGAAGGGTGCTGGACTCCCACACGGCCGACTGTAGTTTGAGTCCTGGACCTGGCGGCTTGCCTTCTCACTTTCTCTCTCTCTCTCTGGTCAAATTAAAAAATAAATAAATAAAGTTCAATAAAATAATTTTAAAAATAAACTAGCAAGGAAGGATGGAGTTTTTAATGAATGAGGCAATTGAGACTCTTGGAGAGTGTTCATGAATGCTGTTTATGCACTCAGAAAGTCTGTATTGTCTTCAAAACAAATTTGTCTTTACCTATAAACCACACAGCTTTATCATGTATTTACTACTTAGCCTCTCACTTTCTCCTATAATTTTCCTTCTCTGCCTGCGGGCTTAACATTCTTGTCAAAGAAGAAGGCTTATGGGGGACCAGCAGTTAGCGTAATGGCTATGTCACTGGACTCCCATGTAGTCGACCGCGGGTCGAGTCTTGGACCCGGTGGCTTAAACTCACACCGGGCGTGTGTGTGTGCGTGCCCAAGATCCCAGGAGGAGAATGGCGGAGAAGGGATTGCAGCGTGACCATCCCCCCTGGGGGGTGATTTCTCACTTTCTGTCTCTCTGTTGTTCCCTACAGCAAAAAAAAAGAAAAAAAAAAAAAAAAGGAAAAGAAAAGAAAAGAAGGCTTATGGGAAATAGTCATTGACTTTTCACTATAACAATGTTGTTTCTGCATAGGAGCCAGGCTAAGGAGTGTAGGTACAGCTCCCAGAACAATTTCCTTGATTTTACAAGAAGGTCTCTGAGGGACCCCCATACTGTGATAACATGAGCAGAAACTCATTCTAAAGTTTCACAGAAATGCACACAATCCTCCCTTTGCTCAAGTTGCTCCAAGATCTTACCCGTAGAGAATCAGAGCTTGGACTCTAGGCATATCTGGATAAGACACATATGAAGGAGCATTGTCTCTATTCATTCTAGTATATCCACTTTCTTCATCATATTATTTCCCATGCAAGTCCTATTTTAAGGCTGTTATGAGACCTTCCTTTCTGCTAGACTACTTTCTGCCCCACACTTTCTTCCCTGGGATGAATGGGGAATGAGAATGTGTAGAATGGCTGTAAATACGTCCCCAACTATCCAGAATAAGCCTCTTAGCCCCCGAATATCCTATCCCTC
>NW_006159520.1:1786270-1788148 GCF_000334495.1 Tupaia belangeri chinensis
AGGAATGCCACAAAAAAGCTTCAATTAGTAGAATATAATTACTTGAGCAGGAATCATATAGTAAATAATGAACCTCCTCCCAAATATCATGAACTCTTGAATAATTTAGAAGGCAAGAACAATTAAATACAAGAGGACTATCCTGACAGTAAAGAGATATTTGTACCTGTGCTCATGAATGTGCATGCTGCAAAAGAAGACTAGAATGAGAGAAGTATAACTAGCTTTAAAGTGCAATAAAGCTAATATTTTAGAGGTATCAAAAGCTAATTTACAATAATTACATGAAATGATATCAAGACCCAGATAAAATAGACAAGGGATATAGAATCAACTTCTCCAGTGGGGAAAAACAGTAAACAGTAAACAAAGAAAATTTAATTCTTCACGTTATGAAGAATTAAAGATATGTAGATTAATACAACAGAGACCCATTTTATCTCTCTCGAAGTAAGCAAAACTTCAATAACTGAAACTATGTAATGCTAGTGAGATTGTGGAGAAGCCTGTATTTATGCTTAGCACTGGTTACATTGTAAAACTTTTGGGAAATGTTTTAACCATTAGTCTTTAAAATAATAAAATTATAAAACCCACATGAGCTAAAAATAACTTCAATATCATCAATGATAGCAAAATTTAGAAATGAATCTTAAAACATGATAATGATTACAAGTTATAAAATAGTGGTTCAATGGAATGGAATTTTTTCTTTTACAATGGATGACTGTAATGTGCAAGAATATGATACAAGAAACAGAAAACACAAAATGTGAATCATAGTGTGGATATAGCTATGTAAAATATGTAACTATGCATATGTGCAAACCCTAAAAAGAAATTTACAAAAATAGTATCAATGTGTTAGTGTGGTATGATTTTTAGGGATTTATATTCTTTTGGAATTCATTTTAATAAGACACACACTGTAGAAAATGTATTGTTTATCAAGGAGCTTCAGCTTGTTGAGGAATAAGTATGAAATATGTTTATTTTTCTGAGAACTCAGAACTATGCTAACTTCTCTAATATTTACTAAGGTTCCATGACTTTCCTATTGCTTATATTATCAGAACAGTTTCTCTAGTTTTTAAAGATTCAGTCCTGTGTGTTTTGCAACTTTAACCTCATGTTATATTAAATATTTTATCTTTCTCTCTTGCTTCAGTGATTTACTACTCGCTTCTGTCCCCTCTTTTCATGTACTTCTTTGGTATATATAGTTTCTTTTCTTACATGTTTATCTTCCATGAGGTTGTTCACCTTCTAATGCTAACTGACTCTATCATTCTCTCATTTCTTTTAGGGCTTAGAAATAACCATTCCATTATGAAATGGGAGATTCACATTGGTTTCAATCTCTTCCTTCAAGCTTCAACTCATCTCACAAGCCCTTGGCTAGGGTTTTGCTTAGTAGACAACCTCTTTTGGGATTGATACCAGCAAGATAGCTCAAGCCTAGAAATTCTACTCTGTGTCAGCATAGGAAACTATGACTCGTGGTCCTTTATCTAACAGTGGAATGAAGGCTGTTACACTGCCTTTTCTCACACATCATCCTCTTTTTGCCCTTTACCTGTTCTCGGCATCAGCTGAGTAGCCTGGAAAGTAGTCTGAAACTTAGATAAATTATTGGCAGTTGACAACTTAATTTGGGGAAGGAATATTTTGGAAATCATTGAAAATAATTCTCCTGGAAACTTCCCCTACTTTGGTAAGAAGAAAGTATGCCATTATTCATCTTGCATGAGAAAACAATAGCCTTGATTTTGAATTTTACAACTACAGCATCCTTCTAAAATCCTCATGTCTAATACCCACTCTTTTTCCTGTATTGATCAGGATGGATGTGGTGGTGGTCTTTCTGGACATATTGAA
>NW_006159520.1:1788273-1797922 GCF_000334495.1 Tupaia belangeri chinensis
GGTCTTTCTGGACATATTGAAATAGTGTCTCTCTACAAGTCTTGAGGGGAAGACACTGGTTTTAATTACTAGCATTTTCTTTAAACTCAGAATATGGGCTATTTAGATGCTAGTTTGGGCATTCATCTTGTCATTTAAAACAGAGAATTTTCACCATGGTTAAAGTGTAGTTAGTTTATAAAACCAGGAGAAGCACAAGAGTTTTTTACTAGTAAATATATCATCATCAATATTTGTTGTCTGAATGATTCTGAAAATTCTTCCTCTTTCTAAAACACTTTCCTTCCATACATTTTATTATATTTTGGTTAAAATAGTCACTATTGTAGGTAGCGTTAGAAAGTTGGGGTAGTGTTAGAAAGTTGGAGCTGATGGGGAGATGGGAACTTCCAAAGCAAATTTTACATTTTATCAGGGTTAGGAGGAGTTCTGTGTTTCCTTTTCAAGTAAATTAATGGGTATTTATTAACTTGCAGGCAATTAAAGGGCCAGAGAGCACAGATCTTCTATATTGCAGTAAAATCCTCAGTTATTACCTACCCCTAAAAAATATGGATGCTACTATTTTGAACCCTTACCATGAAAGATACAGACAACAATAGTTGAATTTCAAATTAGTCAATTCTTCACACCTAAAAATTGAAGTACACATGCTCAACTTACAGTGAAGTTACATCCTAGAGAATGCATCATAAGTTGAAAATGTCATAATTTAATACACCTAACTTACTGAACATTATAGCTTAGCAAAGTCTATCTTAAATGTGCTCATAACACTCACATAGCCCACAGTTGGATAAAATAATGTAACAAAAAGTCTATTTTATAATAAACTGTTGAACATTTCCTGTAATCTATTGAATACTAGATCAAAAGTGAAGAACAGAATAGCTCACTGCCTCTTCCAGCATTACAAGAGAGTATTGTGTCACATATTGCTAGCCAGGGAAACGTTAAAAATTCCAAATTTAAAGTATGGTTTCTAATTAAGGCCTGTCACTTCTACACCTTGATAAAGTAAAAATAAAACAAAACATGAGTGAAACATTATAAGTCAGAGACCATCTTGAGTAAAAACTGATTTGAGGAAGAGAAAGAGAAGGGAGATAGTGATTGGTTTTCTTTTATTGTTCCTGTTCATAAACCTCTAAAAGTTAGAAAGATTCCACCTTCATCTTTTGATTTTTAACCCAAAATGTTAGTCTAGAGGGGTTATTTATCTAGATTCTAACAAACACTGTCTATTTTTTAAAATAGATTTTTCTTGAGATGTGCATCATACATAGATATATTTTTAAATCAATCAATTTGACATAGTATTTTAAGATACAACATATCCCTTAAGACCCAACATCTTTGAAAATAGGAAGCTAGAGCTTGAAATAGCTTAAGGCTGAGTTAGAAAAATGGCCTATATTAATATCAGTAAGCTTGTTTTGCTTTTGATCATGCACAGACAGAAAATCATGTCTCAAAGGTACAAATTGTTGGATATTATCAACATGCCTTTCTATTGTTCTTACATTTTGAAATAAAAGCTGATAATGATGATTCCATATTTAAAGCTATGCATTCAGTTTTACTAGACTAGCTCTAAAATTTGGATACAATAGACTCAGTAAAATATAAAACATATTCTAGCCAAATCTGTAGTAACTTCTTTGATAAACTGATTCTGAAAAGAGATGTAATAGGTCTGTTGACCATAATTTTGGTGTATACATTGTGCCTACCTCCCAAGAAACAAAAGTCAAACAGCATAATTGGACATGAAGATTCAAACAGGCCAAGTGAACATTTGAATTTTCTAAATGATATAAGCTCAGATACATATTTTGTGACCATTCATTTCACATTGAACTGCAAACTGCCTTGCTTTCTACTTATCATTACATGTACAGAGGGCTTTTTTTTTTTTTTTTTTGTACTTTTTTACCTGTGATCACTTCATCATAACACAGAGTTAAAGAGGTATGAAAACAGGAGCTGGCAAACAGCATGGTGGTTAAGGTGCTGGATTCTCATTTGGCCAACCATAATTAGAGTCCCAGACCCAGTGGCTTGAAACTCACATCGGGTGCATGTGTGTACATGCCTAAAATCCTGCAAGAATGAAGGAGAAGGGATTGTGGCATGGTCCCCCATGCTAGGGGCCAATTTCTCACTTACCATCTCTCTGTTTCTTCAGCAAGTGCACATGCTCTATGACAAAATCTCTCAAAAAAAAAAAAAATTGGGGGGGGGAAAGAAGCTCCCTAAACTATAGAATCAGTCTCTTCTGGTATTTTGCTTATATGTATTATACCTTGAACCAATGTTTTCTTGGATTCTTGATTTTCTCTTCCTGCAAACTTTTGATGTCTTATTATAACTTTGCTGAACTTTTGGTATGCAGACATGGATTCTCTCCTAGTTTCAGCCTGACTTGTACTATACTACTGCTCACCTTATGCCTTAGAATGACAAGTAACAAATTAATAGTTTTTGATTAGGAATAAATATTGGTAGTCTCATTTATACTCCTTTTACTGAGAATAAGTAGGAAGAAGGCTAGAATTAGTTCAGTTTTTTCAAGATAACATGAGTTAAGATAAAATAAAATCTGATTATTTTCCTTCCTCCTATGTGGTTAAGAATTGTGGTTCTAAAAAGTTGTTTAATTTAAGTTGTAAAAATAGTGGAAGTCATACCAATGGCTCTGAGAACAATGATTAGTTACATAGGACCTTGAAAATACAGCTCCAATCCATGTTAATAAAGAAATGTTTCTTTGAAGCAAGGATGAATTAAAGTCAGCTGAAATTAGACATTTTCTACTTTAAGAAGTTAGTCAAACCTTTTGTAAGTCATAATCCTCCTTGAAACTACATTTCTCATAAATCACAGCATGAATTCTCTGTTCCTTTGATTATTCAATAATTATTACTTTCTGCATTTTTTTTGTGACACAGACCACAGAGCTATCAGAAACTGACCATAGCATTCATATGACTTGGGTTTAAAGTATAGAAAAAATAATGGCCCAACTGTGTGGAGCAGGTGGTAAGGTACCACTACATGGTACTGGGTCACTTAGGAGGCCTGGTTTGGATCCTGGGATGTCCTAAACATTCCAGGAGTTCCCATGTATGCACCTGTATTCCTGGGTGGCTCGAAGGCTGGGGGAAATATTGCCCTGTCATGAGACCCTGTCAAAGATACCTGCCTCTCCTTCTTTATTTCTCTCTCTCTCTCTTTCATTGAAGAAAGAAATAAAAAATAACCCCCCAAAGGAAAAAAAAGTGTAAAAACAGTCATGGTATGACAAAATATTATGTTTCAAAAAAAGCTTATTTCATTCAATAAGCTTCTCTATTAGAAAATGATCTTATAACTAATTCTACACCATGAATACTTTACTGCAATAAAATTCTGTTTGTCTTATAGTGACTATCACTAAGCAACGAGCAAACTTATTTGCTGTTTGCAATAATGAGCTACAGGTGAGTTGACTATAATTGCTTTGTCTTGTCACCAAACAGCAATTACAAAAATCTTGTCCCTAAAGTTTTCACTCTTTACCAAAGCCAGAGAAAAGGTCCAAATACCTAAAGTTTGGGAGCCTGGCAGGTGGCATGGTAGTTAAGGGTGCTGGACTTTCAAATGGCTGACCACAGTTCAAATCTCAGAGCAGGCAACTTGCATTCTCACTTTCTCTCTCTCTTTCTTTCTTTCTCATTTGCTCTACCCCTCTCTAGTCAAATTAAAATAAGCAAACAAATAAAGTTAAATAGAATAATTCTTAAAAAAAAATAACAAATATCTAAAGTTTGATAACACTGCCTTCGAACGGTGATGGTAACTAGAACTCAAAAATGAAGAATATTGTACAACATTTGTATCGCAAATAGAGTCAAATGAAGTTTTAGTCTGGCTCTTATCATCTTATCTTATCATGTATGAAGGCCATAAGGTAAACAACTTATGTTATTGGTGATAGTGCACTTGTGTGCTTCATATTTAATTATGACTTTGCTGCTTTGTGCCACCGAATGTAATATACATGTGTGTGTGCAATAGTTTTGCTTTGGTAATGAGCCACTATTGTCTGCAGCCCATTTAAGAAAAAGGGAGCACCTGGTTAGCTCAGCCCTGCTCTGCACTTTTCTGCTAGTTAGCCCTCCTCTGCTCAGGCTTGGTTCAGCCTGGTGAGCTCTGATGGTCTTGGCTGGGCTTGGCTCCACTTGGCTTACCTCAGTTCAACTCAGCTCAGCTCATTGTGCTCTGTTAGCTCCAGGAGGGAGGAAGCCATTTTGTGGGTGTTCTCTGCATGTTACTGACTCCAAGAGGGAGAATGTGTTTGAGTACACTGTGGGCTTTGTGAGTTGACTATGAGCTCTGTGAACTCCCACTAAACTCAGCCAATGAGCAACATGACATCAGTGCTTCATATCTTTTTCCAACTCCCTGCGTCTCTGTTCGACACACCCTTCAGAGGAGGAAAGAACCTCACAAAACAGCATCTCATTGTTTTCCTTATCACAAAACATTTTTTTCCATCACAAGCTAATTTAGAATCGGAATTCTTTTTTTTTTTTTTGGTATTATTTTAAAAGAATTATTTATTTAATTTTATTTATTTATTCATTTATTTTAATTTGACTGAAGAGAAAGAGAGAGAGAGAGGGAAAGTGAGAAAGCAAGCTACCAGGTCCAGGACTTTGAACTGCGGTCAGTTATGTGGGAGTGTCCAGCACCTTAACCACCATGCCACTTGCTGGTCCCCTAAAACAGGAATTCTAGCCGATTCATGTCATCTTTATCACTTGCAGATGGCAAAATTAATTTTGCTTAAGGTGCCATTAGGAAGCAATTGGAATGCCTCATGCAGTTTATTATAAAACTTTTGAACTATAGCAACCTCCTAACATGGGTGAAAATTTATGATGTGTATGTATATGTGTGTGTATTTGTGTGTGTGTGTGTGCACATCTAACTTTATGATCTGTAGGGAGAACTAAGCAAAGAAACTATGTTTTTCTTCCTATCAAAAGTCAGAAATATAGCATCTTTGTAATTTCTGAAACATTAATACTCTCTTTGAATAGTTAAAATATAATCACCTACCTGGGTTAAAAGAGAATATTAAAGATTTCAGTATTGAAAGCCAGGTAAGACCCTGTTCTCTTTTTTAGAGATTTTTGCTGTACAATGCATGTGCACTCCCTGGTGAGAGAGAGAGAGAGACAGAAAGCAAGAAATTACCACCCAGCGGGGATGGCCACACCACAGTCCCTTCTTCTCCATTCTCTTCTCAGGATTTTGGGCATGCACGGACACATGCCCAGCATGAGTTTTAAATTGCTAGGTCTGAGACTCGAACTGCAGTTGACTATGTGGGAGTCCAGCAATGTAACCATTATGCCATCTGCTGGTCCCAACCCTGCCTTCGCTTAGCTTTTGGAAAATAAATAAGATGAAGAGAATATACCAAGACACATAAAAATTTTTATTTTATCAAAGTCAAGTGAAGACACCTCCTTGGAGCTAAGCGTGATTCTGTTATTCCTTATACTTTTTGTTCCTATACTAGTATTTTCTAATACTAAAATTCTGAGCAATGAAGAACATTATGGTCGGGACTTAGCAGCCTTTAGCTAATCAAGATTATTTTCTCCCATTTATTATGACTTTTGAATTTTTATTTTGCCTTTGAATTGTAAGTTATTAAACTTTGTTACAGACAGTCCTTTTATTTTTTTTTTTAACTGAAACTGTGTTGGTTTTCATCCTCATATATTCTGTGCATATACATTCCTTTGGTGTTCACTTCCCTTTTTGCTGAAGTACATCCTTTAATAGTATTTACGATAAGAGATGTCAGCAGGTGGCGTGGTGGTTAAGGCACTGGACTCCCATATGGCCGGAACTGTTCAAGTCCTGGACCTGGTAGCTTGCTTTCTCACTTGCTGTCTCACTTGCTGTCTCTCTCTCTGTCTCTCTGGTCAAATTAAAACATAATAATAATAAATAAAATTAAATAAATATCTTTTTCTTTGGAGAGGTTTTTGCTATAGGGTGCGTGCACTCGCCAGAGAGACAGAAAGCAAGAAATCACCCCCTGGGGGTGGGGGGTGGCCACACCACAGTCCTTTCTCCTTCATTCTCCTCTTGAGATATGGGGCATGCACGCACACGCATGTGGCATGAGTTTAAGCCACCGAGTCCAGGACTAGAACTGCAGTTAACTACAAGGGAGTCCAGTGACATAGCCATCATGCCAACTGCTGGTCCCAATAGTTATTTTAAAAAATAGTGTTTACAGGAAGAGGCTAGGTGTGGAAAACTAAGTTTTTATAGATCTGATAATATGGTGACTTTTTCTTTATTCTTAAGTGATAGATTAAACAGTTAAAAAATTCTAAGCTGCCATTTTTCTCAGTATTTTGAAGGTATAATTCTATTGTTTTCTGTTTTATTTGTTGTTGTTTTTATGATTCTATTGCTCTAGAAACAAAATCTTTGCCACTGTATTTTGGTTTTTTGTAGGCAAATCTTTTCTATAGTAGGTTTTCAGCTTTTTAAGTCTGATGTTTTGCAATTTAATATGGGTTTGTTTTGGACTTATTTTTCATTGTCTTTTTATTATGTATTTATAATATATATTATAAATATATAATATACATTATATATTTCATGTTTTTCTTAACTTCTGAAAAATTCTAAGTAAATATTTCTTTAAATAATACTTTTCTTCCAATTTTTCTATTTTTTCATCTGAGACATTTATGAGTTGATTGTGAGATTATCCCATTTTCTCTTATACTTTCAACATTGCTCTTGCTGTTTAAAAATATCTTATTGTTCCTGACATGTGGATTGGATTCTTCATTTTAATTCATTTTTTTAAAAAGATTATTTATTTTTATTTATTCATTCATTTACTTTAATTTGATCAGAGACAGACACAGAGAGAGAAAGAGAGAGAGGGAAAGTGAGAAAGCAAGCCACCAGGTCCAAGATTTGAACCGTGGTCGGCCATGTGGAAGTGTCCAGTGCCTTAACCACCACAGCACTTGCTCGTTCCCCATCTTCATTTTAATTCATTTTCTTACTGCTCACTGATTCTGTCTTCAGTTATATATAATTCCATCTTTAGTTATAAACAATTTCATCTATTCATTGCATTTTTATTTCAATGACTTTATTTCTTTTCCTTTCTTTATTTCTTTTTTTTGAGATATTTTTTTTAATGGCATGTATGCTGGCAGAAGCGACAGAGAAAGAGACAGACAGAAAGCAAGCAAGAAATCTTTCCCCAGGTAGGGAGGATGGCCATACACAGTCCCTTCTCTTCTATTCTCTTTTCAGGATTTTGGCATACCCTCACATGAACTCAAAGTGTGTTTCAAGCCACTGGATCTGGCACTTGAACAACAACTGGCCATGTGAGAGTCCACTATCTTAACCACAATGCCACCTCCTGGCCAAGCATGACTATATTTCAATTAGTCACTTTTGATATGTTTATTTCTTTCTTCACAATTTTTTTCTAAGTTTTTTTTTTTTGTTTCTTTCTTTTATGAACAAGACAGAAAGAGACAGAAATAGAGAGATAGGGATGAGAAATAGAGAGATGGTCTTCATGCTAATATCCACCTCTAGTTTCAGCCAGCCGGGATCATGAGCACATGTGTATCTGGTGTGTGCAGGGAGATCCCAGACACAAACCCAGAACTGTTCCATATAGGTCAGCCTTGCAGAGCATTACATTTTTCCTGTGCCACCATCTGCCCCTCCCCCATAAATAATTTCTAAACAGAAGTTAACTAATGTATTTCTGTGAGCATACTAAACATACTTACTTGGAAATCTGTTCATCTTTCCTTGAAATGAATTTTATGCAAAACAAATTTATATTGATTTTCAAATAGGTTCTTTCTTATTAATAGGTTTCTTACATTTGCAAAGTTATTTTGAATGGAAAGTTATTTGTTTCCTCTTTAGTCTGGACTTTCTACATCTTCTTTAGTAAATTTGAGGACTCATTCATCTGAGTCCTGCTCAGCGGGACTTGTGTGTTGTTCATGTACTTTCCTACATTTTCAACCCTCTTATTTATCTTGGAACTATGTGACTAGTTCTGGAAAATAGGCTGTGAGTAGAAATAACAGGTACCTTTCTTAGTCCAATAAGCAGTTAAGGGTATATGTAAGATAGCCATGTTTTCTATCTCATCAATGGATGTGAGGGACACCAAATTGGCACAGATGCTAATTGGCAGAAATTCCCAAGTCACCACTGGAGGACAGCTGCTGAGGAGAATCACTTGATCTGCATTATATTGTGATGTGAACATGAAATAAAATGTTGGGTAAATCTGTTGATATTTTGGATTTATTTGGTACTACAGACTAGCTTAGCCTACCCAAACTGATATACCACACATCACCCCATTTTCTGCCACATACTTTAACTCAGAACCAAGTAGTAAAGCAATTATTCAAAGTTCTTTCTCTAATTTGGGATATTGATGATTAATTCACCAAACCAGTTCATGCAGGGTTTGAAAATATTATAAGGCTGATATCTTTCCAGCTCTCTAGGCCTGAAGCCTTTCATCCCATGCATCAATTAGCAGACGCTCTCCTAGCCTCTGGCTGTACATTAGGAAGCTGGCTCTGGTTATTTATCTGGAGTACCTTATGTTTCTGAAGCTAAACTGCCTGTTGCCTGTCTGTTTCTTTTCTTTTCTTTTTTTTTTTTTTTTTTTTTGAGAGGTTTTTGCTATAGGGTGCGTGCGCTTGCCAGAGAGACAGAGAGAGACAGAGAGACAGAAAGAGACAGGGAGACAGAAAGCGAGAAATCACCCGCCTACAGGGGTAATGGCCATGCTGCAATCCCTTCTCCTCCATTCTCCTCTTGGGATCTAGGACACGCACGCACACGCACCCAGAGTGACGTGAGTTTAAGCCACTGGGTCCAGGACTCGAACCGTGGTTGATTACATGGGAGTCCAGTGACACAGCCATTACACTAACTGCTGGTCCCCCCCTGTCTGTTTCTATACATGATGCCGGATAAGTTAGGGCATTCACCATTTATCTCTATGAATTTCTGGTACAAAAATATTTATCTTTTTAAAATTTTTTTAACTTTATTTATTACTATTATTATTATTATTATTTAGTTTGATCAGACAGAAAGAGAGAGAAAGAAAGTAAGAGAGCAAGCCACCAGGCCCAGGACTTGAACCATGATTAGCCATGTGGGAATCCAGCACCTTTAACCACCACACCACCTGCTGGTCCCAAGAAATGTTTATCTTTTAAGATATTTTAATATATGGTGCTCTTGGGACCAGCAGTTGGCATAATGGCTATGTCGCTGGACTCCATGTAGTCAACCATGGCTCAAGCCCCAGACCCGGTGGCTTAAACTCACTCTGGGTGCATGTGCATGTGTGCCCAAGATCCTAAAAGAAGAATGGAGAAGAAGGGATTGTTGTGTTCCCATCCCCCCTGTGGGTGAGCTCTCGCTTTCTGTCTCTCTGTCTCTCTCTGTCTTTCTGGTGAGTGTACACAACTTATAGCAAAAACCTCTCAAAAAAAAAAAGTTGAAGAAAAAAATATATATATAGTGCTCTCTTTCTCTTGCTCTCTTTCTGTCT
>NW_006159520.1:1797941-1825792 GCF_000334495.1 Tupaia belangeri chinensis
TTATCTGATTTGAGTAGAAGAGTGTGTCAAGTCATGAATTACTTTACCAGCTTGATTATTTAAGTGTAATTTTCCAACCTGTAGTTTGAAGACTAATTCATGAAAACCATGATGGTTCATCATGGCCTTCTCAGATCCCCATGGGGATGAGAGAATACACAGTTGTTTTAGGTCATGGCTTCTGGAGTCATAATGGACTCTATGAAGTTCTTGGCTTTCAGTATGCATTCACCCTCAATTGTCTATTTCACACTCTGACAACTTTTATGATGCTTTTTAGAGATGCTTTGAAACCTATGTTAGAAGCAATAAGCTGGGCTTATTGAGTCTCAAAGTTGACTGATATATAGCCTTCTTTTGAAGTAAAAAAGTTTAATGACCTCCTTAATATTGATTGAAATTATATTTATTATTACTAATTTATTTAAATAAACACAAACATAGAATAGGGCATGAACTTCTTATGATTAGATATCTGATATGGCTATAAAACCAAAACTAATTTATAAATACAAACTGAAACTATAAAACTAGTAAGATTCAGAATAACTTATCTATTTTAATGGGATAGATGATGTTTTGTTGAAACCAAATTGATACATGCAATATGATCATAGTAATGACTGTTTAGATCTATTATATCAAATGGACCATGACAGAAAATGAGTGGTATTTGAAGAACATTTGAAAAGAGTTTAATAAAGGAAATATCAACAAAAGGTGTAGGCATCCTGTAAAAACTAGAGTTAAAGAATAGCAATAGTGAAGAGCCCTTATTACCTATGAACTGAGTGACAAATGAAGAAATAATGATCAAAACTTAGTGTGGCTATGGGTATAGGAGACAAACACCTTAAAGAAGCTGTGGTATTTGTGAGAGTGACACAACCGACATGTAGAAACTTAGCCAGAAGAGAGTCAGTAAAATTAATACCCTGACCTCATTGTTTTTACTCTTGAGTTTTCTGCTACTACTTCCATTTGTTGAACCTATTCAGAAGCCAGAGGAAAAGAAAGCCTCTTGATAATGTAATGTACATAGAACAGAATATAGAAGGTAAAATCAGTAGTCTACAGAGGTAAAGATATATATTCAACTTCTTTAGAGTTGAAAATGAGGAACCTTCACAGAGTTTCATGGCAAATGTGTATTATGAAAAAAATATGAATTGATTTCAGAAATTTTTTGCACCAAATAATCTCATACTTAATTCTATTTTCTATGAACATTTTGAAGTCCCTTTGTATTATGGTCTGGATAATGGTGTGTCCACAAAGTGTCATGTATTATAACTTTTCTTAATAGATGGTGTCTGGATTGTGGTAATAGTATCATGAAGGAGGCACTGGCCTCATGAATTGATTATGCTGTTGTATGAGAAAACTGAGAGAGTTGTAGCTTTCTTAAAAAGGAGTTAGTTATTTTGAAGGTCGGTTGTTGTTAATGAGAGAGCGTTAGGCAGCTCTATTTCTCTGTACATAACCACCAATTACTCTGCATCTGTTGGTCATGTTGTAATTTGCCCTGCTGTTAGCTCTATGCCTTTGGACTTTCTAGCTACCAGAATCATGAGTCAAATAAACCTCCATTTAAAAAAAATAAATTACTCAGTATCAGGTATTTCTGTTAGCAATGCAATTAATGAACTAAGACACCATATATGTACTACCAGGTACTTTGTAATATAATTCTACATTTTTAAAAAATTTAAATGAGTGCAAAAATGTTTGTCTTTCTCTTGGCATGAATGCAAATTTACATTTGAAGTCTTTATGTTTTCCTTATCGGTACATGACAATTTAAATTGTAATTAGTACCAACACAGTGATAAACAGAAAGAAGGCATGAGAACTGTAATTTGTGTAATATTTAATATCTAGGTAATTCTTAATATGCATTTAAAATTGTCATTAAAATTAATATAAAATATTTTTATATGGCAAAAGAAATAAATAACAATGACAACAAAAGCATCCTCAAGGAAAGCTTTGAATTGTGCCAATTGATCCATCTGGGTTCATGGCTCTGATTTGAGAGTCCTGGAGGTAAGTTATTTCATGTTTTAATCTAGATAAGTTTATCTAGCTCCAAAACAACTTGCACAGAGCTGTTAGAAAAATCTGCCTGAAGTTATGCTATAATTCTGTAATTCTCTTCATAAAAACCCTCAATAACCCTTCATCTCTCATAGACTTAAATACAAAGGTCTCAGCCTGAAATTCAAAGCCCTCAACTTCTTGAGCTTTATCATATATTACTGGCCTTTAGACATATTGGTATATGATATCCACACCAGGAGGGTATATTTTGGCTTGAACATGTGTTATTTTACTTTCTTATCTCTGTTCCTTTTTTTTTTCTGTGCTTGAATACCAGCTTTCTCATTTCTGCCTTTTAAAGTCTGTATACACCTCTCACAGCTCATTTCAGATTTATCCGCTCCATGAAGACTAAGCTAACACCAAGGATCAGATTGTCAAATCAGAGTCATACAAATCAGAGGACTTACCCAGTATCAAGCTTTACAACTAATTCCAGGGATACAAGCACTCAACAGACATAGAGAAGGAAGAAAAACAATTGGGACATTCAAAACACTTCTCATATCCTTGTTTTGTATATATCTACTCTCCAACTCAGATGAATAGATGAGGTTTCTAATGAAGATTACAGGTCACCGCACACAGTGGAAAGCATTTATTATAAGGTAGGAAATATCTCTATTTAGTACTCCAGAGAATTTTATAGCTTATGTCATATTCTTTAGGGTGCCAGATATCATAAATCCATAGATTGTAGGCTTTTTTACCCTAAGCAATACTAAATCAAAGACATCTTGCATCTTTTGTCTTATTGGCCCAGAAATCCAGTTATGATATTTGCAAGGAAATTAGACTGAATCACTACCTACTTTCTTTCTCTAGAAGAATCTTTATGGTAATGACAAAGGAATGGATCAAGACCAATTGCTTTAACTAATCCTTCCTCCCTAAACACTTTTCTGATTACTCTAATTGTATATAATTCTTTCCTTTCATCACCCTGTTTCTCTATCATAGCACTATTTTTCTGCCTCGCATTATACTTAAATTATCTTCTCTTTCCTGTAATCCAGTAGAAAGAATATGGCTGATACATTTTAGGACACTAACAGTGCTTGGCAAAGTGCCTTGCATATATCAGTTATTTAATAAATGTTGAAATCAATAGAATTTTCTGTTCTTATTATTTCTCCTGAATACTGCTTTCAGATCCTGGACACTGGAGATAAATCAGACAGTTCAAGTTCAAATGAGTCTAAATATCTGCTGTGTAGATAAATTAACAACCACACAAAATAGTCTTTTCTTTTCATTCCTGAGCACTATTTCCCTCTCTTCTCATATACTTATGTCTGGATTACATTTGTAGGATGTACTTTATTCAGGTGAGATACTGGCTAAAAGATGTCATAGTTACCATGATAAGTCCTAGGGGGATATTATCTAGAAATTTGTACTTGGAGTATGAAAATTAATGATAGGAAAGATGACAGTAATAATGGAGACATGCTTGGAGAAAGTAGGCAATCATTGCAACAACTGAAAGGATAAATCAGAGACATAACCAAAAAACACAATGAGGAAGGTAGAGAGGACAAGGAAATGTGCTGGCTGTTGAAGTGAATGATTCAGTATCTAGGTCTGACAACCTTGCACATCTTTAGAGGGTGTGGCATTTATGAGGGTTTATAAAATTTTGCAGGGTTAAGGGCAGAGACTTCAAAAAAAAGCTGGCCTGACCAGCAGTGTTCTCATGATCTTCCTTAAAGATTATCTATTTCTATGAGCCAGGACTTTGGTCATGGTTTAACTGGATCCTCAGCTTAGGCTTAACTGGATCCTCAGCTTAGTTGCAGTGAGGCTGTAATAAAGGCATTGGATAGGGAGGGATTCTTACCAGAGACTCAACTGGAGAAAGAGCTGTTTCCACAATTCCTTGATTGTAGTGGATTCATTTCTCAGAAGCTTAGGATTCATGGCAGCTTTTTTCTTCAAAGCCAGCAACAGAGAGAAACAGACTCCAGCACACTGGGCACTATAACAGTATGTAATTGCATACATGTCACTCAACATTCCATCATCTTTGTCAATTCCATTGGTTAGAAGTAAGTCATAGGGTCTGCTTACACTCTAAGGGAAGACAATTGCATAAAGATGAGAATATCAGAAGGTAAGGGTTATGGGAGGCCACTGAGAATCTGTCTGCCTCAGAGGTAGATATATGTTTTTTTTTTTTTTGGTATTTACACTCATTTATTGTGTTTGTATATCCTTTAGTTAGTCAATTTCAGTCATAGAGTGTGGACACTCGGTATATAAGTGGGGACATACAATATTTCTCCTTCATATGCCTTTTTTAAGAGAGACTTTGGCCATAGAGTGTGCACTAGTGGAGAGACAGAGAAACAAAGTGAGAAATAACTGCTAGATGGATGGCCATAGCACGGTCTCTACTCCTCCATTCTTTTCTTGGGATCTTGGGCATGCATGCACATTTGCCTGGCATGAGTTTGAAGCCACTGGGTCGGGGACTCGAACCACAGTTGGCTACATAGGAGTCCAGTGATGTAACTATTGTGCCATTTGCTGGTCTCAGTATATGTTTTTAACATAAATTCAAAGTATGTATCTGTCTATACTCAATGTAGACTTTTTTAAAAGAGGTTTTTGCTTTAAAACAGTGTTTTTGGTACACAAAATGTATATGTCTTCTGCTGTGATTTGGATACGCATGAGGCAAATGGTTGTATTATCTTTGACTACTCATTTTGAAATTATAGAGAGGAAAATAACTCTGATAATTTGAGGCTGCTTTGGGTTTAGAAACTGACAAAGCTACAATAGGGAGGCTGATGTTGCTTTTCAATGTTTAAGATTTATTTTTATTTTATTTTATTTTATTATATATATATATATTTTTTGTCATAGGGTCTGTGTGCTCACCAGACAGTGACAAAAAGTGAAAATCCCCCCAAGGAGGATGGCTATGCCACCATCCTTTCTCCTTCATTTTGGTGACACATACACATGTGCCTGGCATGAGTTTTAAGATACTGGGTCTGGGACTCAAATTGTGGTTGGCTACATGGGAGTCCAGTGCCTCAATCACTATGCTACCTCCTGGCCCCAAGAATTTTATATCCAGAAACAAACCTATGTGGGATAACATAGCCACTGCTGCCGCCGCCTTCTTCTTTTCTTCTTTTTCTTTTCCTCCTCCTCCTCCTTCTTCTTCTTCTTCGTGCATCAAGAACATGATAATTGTCTTGCTTATTCTAAATCTATTGAAAGTGAAAAAAAAAAGTATGGGAGGAACGACATATAAAGAACTTCCAATTTAGATATTTTCTGAGAATAATTTCAAGGATTTACTTACAGACCTGTTTCAAGAATTGTTCTGTCACTGCTAAATGCTAAGAAAAAATGATGCCCTACAGAAAATGTTTTCTTTCCTTCTATTACTATTCTTTCCTTTGTATCTATCTCTGCTTTTCAAATTCCAGCTCAAACACCATCATCTTTAGTTTTCTTATTACACTATTTTCCTTTAAACTCTCATAATAATTGGCACTTTCTTCCACAGATTTTTTAAAGCTGAAATTCACATAATACAGTTGTATGATTCAATGGATTTTAAAACATTTACCATATTGCACCACTATCACCACTATCTAGTTCTAAAATATTTACATTATCTTCTCCATCAAAACTAACTAGTTAGGGAACCAGCAGTTAGCGTAATGGCTATATCACTGGACTCCCACATAGTCGACCGCGGTTCGTGTCCCGGACCCGGTGGCTTAAAACTCACACCGGGCGCGTGTGCGTGCGTGCCCAAGATTCCGAGAGGAGAATGGAGGAGAAGGGATTGCGGCGTGACCATCCCCCCTGGGGGGTGATTCTCGCTTTCTGTCTCTATGTCTCTCTCTGTCTGTCTGATGAGCGCACGCGCCCTACAGTGAAAATCTCTCAAAAAAAAAAAAAAAAAACTAGTTAATCAACTAACTAACTAAATAAAAACCCTGGAGGGCCAACAGGTGGTATGGGTCATTAAGGTATGGGATTCCCATGCAGCTGACCACAGTTCGAGTCCTGGACCTAGAAATTTAAAAATCATACCGAGTAAATGTGTGTTCATGCCTAAAATCCAAGGAGGAGAATGGAGGAAAGGGGCCTTCCTCTCAGGGCATGATTTCTAACTTTCTCTCTGTCT
This sequence comes from Tupaia belangeri chinensis, assembly GCF_000334495.1. Lineage (NCBI taxonomy): Eukaryota > Metazoa > Chordata > Mammalia > Scandentia > Tupaiidae > Tupaia > Tupaia belangeri. Next base: position 1,804,198 of record NW_006159520.1, read on the forward strand.
CTCTCTGGCGAGTGCATGTGACCTATAGCAAAAAACTGAAAGTTGTTTGTCCAAGACCTAGTACGAAGATGCCCACTCTCACCATTTCTATTTAACATACTATGGGAAGTGTTAGCAAGAGCAATTGGACAAGAAAAAGAAATCAAAGACATCCAATTAAAAAGAAAGAAGTAAAACTATCTATTTGTATATGGCATAATTCTCTATACTAAAAATAACCTAAAGGGACCAGCAGTTAGTGTAATGGCTATGTTGCTGGACTCCCACGTAGTCAACCACAATTCACGTCCTGCACCCAGTGGCTTAAAACTCACGCAGGGTACGTGTGCGTGCATGCCCAAGATCCTGAGAGAAGAATGGAGGCAAATGGATTGCGGCCTGGCCATCCCCCCGGGGGGTGATTTCTCGCTTTCTGTCTCTCTGTCTCTGTCTGGCGAGCGCATGCACCCTATAGCAAAAATCTCTAAAAAAAATAAATAAAAAATAATCTAAAATCTGCCCTTAAGCCCAAAATTGTTAGAACTAACAAAGAAATTCAGTAAAGTAACAGAACACAAGACCAACATACAAAAAAAGTAGTATTTCTCTATGACAACAAAAATATGTTTAAAAAAGAGCTCAAGAAAACAATTCCATTTACAAAAGCATGAACAAGGATAAAATACTTAGGAAAAAAAAATTTTTTTATTTTTTTATTTCATTTTCTTTTATACATTCTATAACATTATTGTTTGGCTTACAAAGTGGATATTTCAACAGGTGAATATTTCTCCCTGGTACACTTGATAAAACTACAAAATATATTCAACATAATACCATATTTCTTTGTGCCATTAATGCTTTGCCTCCCTATTTTTTTCTAAATGTCCTTCCTCAGACCCTCCTCTTTCACACACACAATATCTGGTATTTACAACTATATACTGTGTTTCTACATTCTTTAGTCAATTAGTTTCAGTCACAGAGTGTGGACACTTGGTATATATTAAGTGGACACATACAATGCCTCTCCTTCATAGCCTGGCTTGCTTCGCTCAGCAGTAAATCTTCCGTATTCATCCACTTCCTGTCAAAAGCCAGGGTTCTGTTGTTGTTTTTTTTTTTTTATGGCTAAATATATTCCATTGAGTACAAGTGTCACAATTTTTCTATCCATTCATCTGTTCATGGGCATTTGGGTTGTTACCATGACATAGCAATTGTAAATAGTGTTGCAATAAACATCGAGGTGCAGGCACTTTCCCGATTAAGTATTCTTCTGTCCTTTGGGTAGATACCAAGGAGTGGGATTGCTGGATCATATGGTAGTTCTACTTGTAGATTTTTGAGGAATCTCCAAATTGTTCTCCACAGTGGCTGGACCAATTTACATTCTCACCAGGAGTGTAAGAGAGTTCCCCTTTCACCACACCCCGGCCAGCATTTATCATTTTTTTGTTTTTATAATCTTAGTCATTCTGACTGGGGTTAGGGGGTATCTCATGGTTGTTTTGATCTGCATTTCCCTTACAATGAGGGATGTTGAGCATATTTTCATAGGCTTTTTAGCTATTCGTATGTCATCTTTAGAGAATGGTTTTTTCAACTCATTTTCCCATCTTTTAATAGTATTGATCATCTTTTTTCAGAACAGCTGCTTGAGTTCCCTGTGAATTCTGGTTATCAGTCCTTTATCTGACATATAGTTTACCAAAATATTTTCCCATTCTGAGGGATGTCTATTCACACTAATTACTGTGTCCTTTGCCATGCAGAAACTTCTTAGTCTGATGTAATCTCACTTGTCTATTTTGGGGATTATCGACTGTACTTTGGGGGTCTTATTTAAGAAGTCTTTCCCTGTCCCAGTGTCTCCCAGAGTTTCCCCAGTATTGCAGGATACAAAATTAATATCCAGAAATCCATAGCATTTCTATATACAACAACAGGCAGACTGAGATAGAACTGAAAAAAGTTGTTCCATTTACCATAGCCACAAAAAGTATAAGATACTTAGGGATAAATCTAACCAAAGAAGTTAAAGACCTCCACAAGGAAAACTACGAGAAGATAAAAAAAAAAATTGAAAATGATACAAAAAAGTGGAAGGATATATCCTATGTTCCTGGATTTAAAGAATTCATACAATCAAAATGACAATTATACCCAAATTAATTTACATATTTAGTGCAATGCCAATCAAAGTACCAGACACATTCTTCACAGATCTAGGAAAAAATCATAAAGTTTGTCTGGAATCATAAGAGACCCATATTGCCAAAGCAATTCTGCGCAAGAAGAGTGGAGTGGGCGGCATCTCACTCCCTTACCCAAAAATATACTACAAAGCTGTGGTAAACAAAACTGCATGGTACTGGCACAGAAACAGACATGTGGACCAATGAAACAGAATAGAGTCCCCAGAAGTAAATTCCTATACATACAGTCGAGTGATTTTTGACAAGGGGTACCAATCAATCCACTGGGAAAAGGAAAACCTCTTCAGCAAATGGTGCTGGAAAACTTGGATTTCCACTTGCAAAAAGATGAATCTGAACCCCTACCTCTCGCTTCTGACAAAAATCAAGTCAAGGTGGATCAAAGATCTAAATCTAAGACTTAGGAAAACTTTAACCAAGGAAGTGGAAGATCTGTACATTGAAAACTATAAAATACTGATGAAATAAATTTAGGATACAAATCAATGAAAATATATCTTGTATATGTGGAATGGAAAAATTAATAACTAATAATTATCAAAAGGATCATACTATCCAAGACAATATTCAGATTCAATGTAATTACTATTAAAATCTCTTTCTGTGATGTTTTTTACTGAAGTAGGAAAAAAACCCTAAAAGTTATATGGAAACACAAAACACCCTAAATAGCCAAAATAATCTAATGAAAACGAGATTGAAAATATCACACTTCCTGATCTTATATCTGTATACTACATTTATTCCTTTTTTATATTAGTCAGGGTTCTCCAAATAGAACTAAAAGGACGTACATAAAAAGCTATAGATCAATAAAAGGGAATTTATTATGGAGGCTGAGAAGTCTCATAATAGGCAATCTGAGAGTAGAGAATAAGAGCAGCCAGGTGGTAATTCAGTTTGAGTCGAAAAACCTCATGATTGAGGGACGCAATAGTATAACTCTCAGTTCAAGTTCAAAGACCTGAGAAACTGAAGGGAGCCACTGGTGAAAAACTCTTAGTCCAGAGGCCCAACAACCTGGAATTCTCGTATCTGAGAGCAGCAAAAAAATAGATGTTCCAGCTCCATGAGACAGAGCAAATTTACCTTTCCTCTGACACTGACGACAGTAGATCTTTCTCACCTAGTCCATTAATTTAATGCCAGTCACTTCTGGAAACACGCCCATAGACATATCCAAAAATAGTGCTTTATCAAGCTATCTAGATAACTCAGTAAAGTTGATTCTAAAATTTATCATCATGTTGAGTAATCTCACTCACTGGAATAAATTCCATTATCATATACACATTGATGACTTCCAAATCATAAATGTCTCTATTAAGCTCAAATATACGTATCTAATTTTTCTTTTTTTTTTTTTTGAGAGAGATTTGTTTTTGTTATAGGGAGCATGCGCTTGCCAGAAAGACAGAGAGAGACAGAGAGACAGAAAGCAAGAAATCACCTCCTAGGGGGGATGGCCACGCTGCAATCCTTTCTCCTACATTCTCTGCTTGGGATCTTGGGCACACACACACACGTGCCTGACGTGAGTTTAAGCCACAGGGTCCGGGACTTGAACCACTGTCGACTACATGGGAGTCCAGCGACATTGCCATTATGCCAACTGCTGGTCCTGCATATCCAAATTCTTATCAAAGAACTATTCCTGAAAGTTCCGTGAGATTTTTTTGATTTAGTATGATTTATAATCTTGAGCTCAGAGCCCACCCACTCACCTACCTCCTTTCTGAAACCCTGTATTTTTCATCTCTCTTAAGTGGCATTATCTGGTCACCTTGGTCAAAAACCAGGAAATCCTTTTAGGTTCTCACTTCTTCAACACATTTTACAAACCTTATTATCAATTACTTCCATTTTGGAGACAGCAGGTGGCATAGTGATTAAGGCACAGGACTCCGACATGACCAGCTGTGGTTTAAGTCTTAGACCTCGTGGCTTCAAACTCAAAAATACCAAAAATGCCCAAAATCCTGAAAGGAGAATCAAGGAAATGGAATTGCAATGTGGCTATCTTCCCAGAGAAGTATTTCTCACTTTTTCTCTCTCTGCCTCCCCAGCGAGTGCACACTCACTGTAGCAAAAATCTCTATGGGAAAACAAATAAAAAAACAAAAAACAAACAAAAAAAACCTTCCATTTTTAGATTTATAATTCTTATAAAGAATTCACTCAATTTCCTATCTTTTTGGTGCTGTCATATTTCAGACTTCTGTCAACAAGTCATCATCCATTCAATATATGTTTGCAGTTTCTACTATGTACCAAGCCCCGGGAGTACAACATGAAAACAATTTCAGAGCCTGTTTTGAGGGAACAGTTTTATGATTCATTGGCATATTAGGCATTAAAGTATAGGTTATGGTTTATTTTCAAATCATGAGTATTTTGAGGTATTTTCTTTTCTCACTGGGTGCTGTTTATATTTTAGGGATTGACATGGGAAAACTTTTGGTTTGGGAATTTTTATTTATTTATTTTTTTTGGGGGGGAGAGGTTTTTGCTATAGGGCGCGTGCGCTCGCCAGACAGACAGAGAGAGACAGAGAGACAGAAAGCGAGAAATCACCCCCCAGAGGGGATGGCCACGTCGCAATCCCTTCTCCTCCGTTCTCCTCTCGGGATCTTGGGCATGCATGCACATATGCCCAGCGTGAGTTTAAGCCACCGGGTCCGGGACTCAAACCGCAGTCGACTATATGGGAGTCCAGCGACATATCCATGACGCTAACTGCTGGTCCCAGTTTGGGGAAATTTAAAGTGAATGACTTATGTTGAGCAAAGATGTTTTCCCCCTAAACCTGGATGATGGCCTAAGGAAATTCCCTTAAATTCTACTCTGGTTTCCTATTTCAAAAAGGAACGTTTATATAGGAAGCTAAGGGAAGTTGATTGCAATGATCTAAGAACACTATGGATGAAAATCGGAAGTATGGATTTCTTATTTATTCATTTAAAAAAAAACTTTGGCTATGCATTCCATATAATGGGTCATAATTATTAATGTATATTTAAGTACATTCAAATGTTGCCAATTATTCTCTTACCAAGCTAAGGAAAAATGAAAGCATGGAACTAAGAAGGCTTGGTTAAAAGGATTTGGCTCAGATAGCACATCAGGATTATGAAGAAATTGGGAATAAAGCCTACATCTTTTATATCGTGGTTTAAAATAGGGCTCTTTGGTTATACTGCTTCTCCAAAATTAAAGCTTGCAAAAAATAGTGGTCCCAGCCTAGGAGAAGATTCAGTGTTCTGAAGTAAAAGGAGAAGCTTCTAGCTGGGTTCTAAGGAGATCCACAGAAAAGAATAAGGGGACTGATATATCTGGAATAGATGATTACACCATCTGCTTTTACAGTCTTACCTTGGTCAATGTCCAGTGCTTGATATATTAGGAGAAAAAAATAAACTCATTATTTTTCACTTGATAAATCATTAAAATATAGAAGCTATCTTTCCTACTACTTTTTATGGGAATGATTTTCTTTTTGAATCTTGGTCTTTAAATTTTTTTAAACTGGCATTGAAATCTTGAAGAATCAATAAATTATTTCTTCTTTTAAAATGTTGAGATGTATGAGTTTTGAAAGCTTGCAGTTTGTATGGCTGCCTTACAAAAATTCAATATGATATAAAGTGCCTAGAAGGTCTATAATGGTTTGTGAAAAGAAAACAAATATTTCGCAAGTCCTTATGATCTTGAGATTGTACCACTAGTATTGGATTGATTATTGTTAGCTATTTAAGTTGTTTTGGGGTCACAAAATAGACAGGCATACCAAGAATAGGACATAAGAAATACAGGAACAATTTACTTTATCATCCTTAACTCTCAGATTTGGCACAAAAGAGATTGCCATGAGTACTAGCATGTTGCAGATTCAGAAAGTTACCCTTAGTTTTAGCATTTATTTATGGTCCCCAAAGATGTATGTTTTACTTCCGAGATGCTGGGGCAGGCTGTTCTTAGACAACATCCCTAATCAGGGATCAAAGTGTAGAGTTCATTATTAGTAACTATGAGGACATTTCCAAGTAACCTTTTCCATGGCTTTTGGGTCTTTTTATAGGTTCACGACATTTTTGTATTGAAAACAACAGGTAACTTAATCAAGCTTTTATAAGTTTTTGGTCTAATTTTTGGCTTTACAAGTTTCAATTCCATAAATTTTCAGTTATTAAGTTGTTTGTGGTCCAGTAGACCAGAACTAGATCTCTACCACTTATCCACTGTTCTTTTACCTGATACCCAGTTTTCTCTTTTCTTTGTTTATAATTTTCATCAAAGTCTCCCTTGAAGAATATGAACGAAACGGTAGAGAATGGTTGCTTGTTGAGTATTTCCTCACTGAACTTCATTTTTATTCTTTCATATAATAATTTCTTTTGATGTGGAAAATCATATAATGTTAGAGATAAAAATTATATTCATGGTTTCTAATCTTATTTTCAAATCCAGAAGCTATTAAAACCTAGCCAGTCTGCTTGCCAGAGGCCACATAAACAGTAGTAACATTCAGATATGAACTCTAGATAGTTGTGGGTTTAGCGATTTTTTTTTCAGAGAACTACACTACCTGGAAAGAGCCATGTCTTTTTCTGAATCATATACTTACTGGTTAAACACATTATGGCTATTAATTAAACACTAACAACCTGGGACTTCAGATTCTTCAGACACAGTTACTACACTTTACCATGTCTCTTAAGGAGTAAGAAGAAAATAGTGAAAATTTATAGAAACAAAGTTGTGTTTTTTAAAAAATTTACCAGAAGATATATGTGCTCACTAGAGAAAAAGACAAACAGAGGGAAAGGAAGTAAGCAATCCCCAATGGAACACAGTCATGCTGCAGTCTCTTCATCTCTTCATCCTGTCAGGATTTGAGGCACACATGCGCATGTACCCAGCATTTCTCAAATTGTTGGGGCCAGAATTCAAACCACGCATTCAGCTATGTGGGATCTGGCTCTCTTAACCACCAGGACATAGGGCCAACTCTGAAACAAAGTCTTAAATAAAATCAATATTTTAAAGAGAACTTAAAATGAAATTCTAGAAATAATAAACGATTTGTGCTGCTTACAATTTATAGGCAAAAAAAGAGCAGCTTTTCTGATGGTAAAAATTGCTGTCCAATGTTTTTTCTTTTAGAAAATGGAAAGATACCAACTTGTTCTAAGGCTCTAGGCTATTCCCTAAGGAATACTCTTGGCCTCTGCCTTGACAGACCATAACTTGAAAAAGAAAATTGACAGACAGAAAGAAAAACTCTTAACAGCTGGAGTTTTAATTTACCTACCCAGTATGTAAATTGAGATTTTTAAGATTTCTCCTGGATTTCCCTATATGGAGGTAGAAAGAGAAGTCAGAAGAAAACTCACAAAAAAAAAAAAAAAAAGAAAAAAAGGAAAGGAAAAAAAAAGCTTTTACAGGAAACACTATGAAAAGAGCAAATCCAGAGAATTGTGTTTAATAACAGCAATGATGAATTTCCTGGCAGTCTGTACTGAGCAGTTAGGACTGATATATCTGGAATAGATGATTACACCATCTGCTTTTACAGTCTTACCTTGGTCAATGTCCAGTGCTTGATATATTAGGAGAAAAAAATAAACTCATTATTTTTCACTTGATAAATCATTAAAATATAGAAGCTATCTTTCCTACTACTTTTTATGGGAATGATTTTCTTTTTGAATCTTGGTCTTTAAATTTTTTTAAACTGGCATTGAAATCTTGAAGAATCAATAAATTATTTCTTCTTTTAAAATGTTGAGATGTATGAGTTTTGAAAGCTTGCAGTTTGTATGGCTGCCTTACAAAAATTCAATATGATATAAAGTGCCTAGAAGGTCTATAATGGTTTGTGAAAAGAAAACAAATATTTCGCAAGTCCTTATGATCTTGAGATTGTACCACTAGTATTGGATTGATTATTGTTAGCTATTTAAGTTGTTTTGGGGTCACAAAATAGACAGGCATACCAAGAATAGGACATAAGAAATACAGGAACAATTTACTTTATCATCCTTAACTCTCAGATTTGGCACAAAAGAGATTGCCATGAGTACTAGCATGTTGCAGATTCAGAAAGTTACCCTTAGTTTTAGCATTTATTTATGGTCCCCAAAGATGTATGTTTTACTTCCGAGATGCTGGGGCAGGCTGTTCTTAGACAACATCCCTAATCAGGGATCAAAGTGTAGAGTTCATTATTAGTAACTATGAGGACATTTCCAAGTAACCTTTTCCATGGCTTTTGGGTCTTTTTATAGGTTCACGACATTTTTGTATTGAAAACAACAGGTAACTTAATCAAGCTTTTATAAGTTTTTGGTCTAATTTTTGGCTTTACAAGTTTCAATTCCATAAATTTTCAGTTATTAAGTTGTTTGTGGTCCAGTAGACCAGAACTAGATCTCTACCACTTATCCACTGTTCTTTTACCTGATACCCAGTTTTCTCTTTTCTTTGTTTATAATTTTCATCAAAGTCTCCCTTGAAGAATATGAACGAAACGGTAGAGAATGGTTGCTTGTTGAGTATTTCCTCACTGAACTTCATTTTTATTCTTTCATATAATAATTTCTTTTGATGTGGAAAATCATATAATGTTAGAGATAAAAATTATATTCATGGTTTCTAATCTTATTTTCAAATCCAGAAGCTATTAAAACCTAGCCAGTCTGCTTGCCAGAGGCCACATAAACAGTAGTAACATTCAGATATGAACTCTAGATAGTTGTGGGTTTAGCGATTTTTTTTTCAGAGAACTACACTACCTGGAAAGAGCCATGTCTTTTTCTGAATCATATACTTACTGGTTAAACACATTATGGCTATTAATTAAACACTAACAACCTGGGACTTCAGATTCTTCAGACACAGTTACTACACTTTACCATGTCTCTTAAGGAGTAAGAAGAAAATAGTGAAAATTTATAGAAACAAAGTTGTGTTTTTTAAAAAATTTACCAGAAGATATATGTGCTCACTAGAGAAAAAGACAAACAGAGGGAAAGGAAGTAAGCAATCCCCAATGGAACACAGTCATGCTGCAGTCTCTTCATCTCTTCATCCTGTCAGGATTTGAGGCACACATGCGCATGTACCCAGCATTTCTCAAATTGTTGGGGCCAGAATTCAAACCACGCATTCAGCTATGTGGGATCTGGCTCTCTTAACCACCAGGACATAGGGCCAACTCTGAAACAAAGTCTTAAATAAAATCAATATTTTAAAGAGAACTTAAAATGAAATTCTAGAAATAATAAACGATTTGTGCTGCTTACAATTTATAGGCAAAAAAAGAGCAGCTTTTCTGATGGTAAAAATTGCTGTCCAATGTTTTTTCTTTTAGAAAATGGAAAGATACCAACTTGTTCTAAGGCTCTAGGCTATTCCCTAAGGAATACTCTTGGCCTCTGCCTTGACAGACCATAACTTGAAAAAGAAAATTGACAGACAGAAAGAAAAACTCTTAACAGCTGGAGTTTTAATTTACCTACCCAGTATGTAAATTGAGATTTTTAAGATTTCTCCTGGATTTCCCTATATGGAGGTAGAAAGAGAAGTCAGAAGAAAACTCACAAAAAAAAAAAAAAGAAAAAAAAAACCCACAAAAAAAAAAAAAAGAAAAAAAAAACCCACAAAAAAAAAAAAAAGAAAAAAAAAACCCACAAAAAAAAAAAAAAGAAAAAAAAAACCCACAAAAAAAAAAAAAAGAAAAAAAAAACCCACAAAAAAAAAAAAAAGAAAAAAAAAACCCACAAAAAAAAAAAAAAGAAAAAAAAAACCCACAAAAAAAAAAAAAAGAAAAAAAAAACCCACAAAAAAAAAAAAAAGAAAAAAAAAACCCACAAAAAAAAAAAAAAGAAAAAAAAAACCCACAAAAAAAAAAAAAAGAAAAAAAAAACCCACAAAAAAAAAAAAAAGAAAAAAAAAACCCACAAAAAAAAAAAAAAGAAAAAAAAAACCCACAAAAAAAAAAAAAAGAAAAAAAAAACCCACAAAAAAAAAAAAAAGAAAAAAAAAACCCACAAAAAAAAAAAAAAGAAAAAAAAAACCCACAAAAAAAAAAAAAAGAAAAAAAAAACCCACAAAAAAAAAAAAAAGAAAAAAAAAACCCACAAAAAAAAAAAAAAGAAAAAAAAAACCCACAAAAAAAAAAAAAAGAAAAAAAAAACCCACAAAAAAAAAAAAAAGAAAAAAAAAACCCACAAAAAAAAAAAAAAGAAAAAAAGGAAAGGAAAAAAAAAGCTTTTACAGGAAACACTATGAAAAGAGCAAATCCAGAGAATTGTGTTTAATAACAGCAATGATGAATTTCCTGGCAGTCTGTACTGAGCAGTTAAAGACCAACCAGCATGTGAAAGAGGCTGATTAGTTAGAATGGTCTACAGAAGCCCTAATAAAGAGCTCCAGAAATTTATTCTGTCATACATATAATTTTGAGATATGAATGATTCTATATTCAAGAAATGCACTACACACATCACATTGTTTTTTACTAAATGATTTTAGCTTGACTCAAAGCAGGATCTAAATGATAGAAGAATAATGCTTAGAGCCACCAAGTTAGTGCCCCTCAGAATATTTTAAAATTATTTAACACACATCATCTCAGTGTCAACAACTCATCACAGATAAACTATCTAATTAACAGAACCCTTCATAGTATTTGATAACCGAGACTTGGCTCAGTTTTTATACCAGAAGGGCAATCCTTGATAAGCAAAAATTATAAAAGCAGATTTTAAAGAGCATTAATTCAGAAATAGAATCAAATTGATTTCAAATTAACCCCCTGTTGGTACTGAAACTTATTTAAAACCAGTTGGCTTAAAGATAATACTCAGAGGCTGCCTTTGACCAGAATCAGGCTTTGTCTGGACTGTCAGCCTCTGTATTTTGATTCCTTTGTTGTATAGCTGCCTTCTCATGCCCAGCGTAATTGATATGGGTCTTGTGCTAGGGACAGATGAGTTTATCCTGTCATTGAAGCCCTTCACAAGATGCCTTAATTATTAGAGCTAATTCGAGGATTTGTATTCTGTGTTCTACTTAGGAAGCTTGATTGTTTTCTCTTTCCAATTCCATGTTGGCAATACTTCTGATGACAAATCCAATAATTAGTAATTTGGCTCCCTGTGGTTGTGGGAAAAGGACAAAAAGAATGAGCAACAATAAGTTTCTTTTCATTTTTTAATGCAACAAACTTGTTTTGCTACAGTTGAGGGACAAAGACTCATTAAAAAATAGAGAAGGAACCAATAATTTTCATACGGATTGTAACCTATGATCCTTTGATCTCTGCTGCTAATTAATAACCATTTCACAAATAAATGGAAAATTGTAGTTTTCAGTGGGGAGAATTATAGGTAAAGAAAAGGTAACACATTTCCATGTAAAATGATATTCCCATGTTTAGAATACAAAGGGATAAGCAAGAGAAGAGATAATTAAGCTATAATTGTTGCAGTTCAATAAATTAGTTACCAACTCTTAACATAGAGATTTGGTAGATGTGAACTCTTTTTTTCAAGAACTTATTCATATTTCTTAGATACCATGTTTAATTAAGACTTACTGAATCTCATGCTTCATAACTGAAACAGTAGAAGCATCCATATATTAATGGGAGAATATACTTCCCAGGATCACAACAGATATGTATTGGATGATCTAATTTTGTGTAAGGGAATTGTCAGTACATAAATGGTTGATACCCAAGTATCAGTTGTGTGGTGAGCTTTGAATAATTTTTCTGTGTGTGCCTACTTAGCTCTACTTTATAAGATGAACTTGTATAACTGTTATAATGATAAAATAGTTATTATTTATTTATTTTAAGGAGTTATTGTATTTAATTTTATTTATTTATTTATTTTTCATTTGACCAGAGAAGAACAGAGAGAGAGAGAAAGAGAGAGAAAGCCACCAGGTCCAGGACTTGGACCACAGCCGGCCATATGGAAGTCCAGCACCCCAACCACCATGTCATTTGCCAGCCCCAAATAGTTATTATTTATAAATTGCCTGTTTTATGATATTCCTTCAGATGTGTATATCTAGATTTCTCATAGTCAACTGGAAGGAATCAGGATATACAATATAAACAAACATTTAGCTGTTTTATTCTTGCTATGACACTGGTTTCTGAGATTGATCATTACCTAGAGCTTTATTCTCTATCTAAACATTGTTACTCAGACAGAATAGACACACATGCAGCATACTCTTGGGCCCTGGTGGGATTCTATTTCTAATACACAAAAATTCAAACAATTTTACATCTCTTCCTCATCTCATTTCTTTTCTGGTGTTCTTTGCTTATAAGTAGACTGACAAAAAGAAAACTATACTGCTGTAATTGTCCCATATTAAAAATTATATCTAGTAAGGAATAACATCTTTTTAAAAAAATTATTTTATTTAACTTTTATTTATTTATTTTTAATTTGGCCAGAGAAGGATAGAGTGAGGGGGAGAGAGAGAGAAAGTGTGAAAGCAGGCTGCCAGGTCCAGGACTTGAACCGTGGTTGCCCATGTGGGTGTCCAGCACCCTTAACCACCATGTCATCTACCAGCCCCTTAAGAGATAACATCTTAATGAACACATGAGAAGATTCTAGGGTCTCATTGGCAAACCTACTACAAGTAGCTAGTTTTTATTTTTAACTCCAAATTTTTATATTTCATTTTATTATTTCACTAGTGTACTGCACTCTGTGCCCAGGTAAGTGTATGGAGTTCATTCATGTGCTTACAAGCCAATATTAGTCAATCTCTTAATCTTTACTCTTGGTCTAATTTTTTGTAGAAAATATTATCTTCTGCTTCTTTCTGTGACTCCTCTTTGGTAATATATGGGGAATATTAATATGGTATAATGAAATTGATAATTTTTTATTTTAAAAACTTAAAGTACAAATTTTCATTGATTATTGGTCCAAAGTTGCATGTGGAGCCCATCCCTGGGGATATAATAATTGGGCAGGTCTGAAGTAATACAAAAGTTGCTTCTTCCATTTTCTTAACAGTGTCTTCTGAAGAAAATAAGTTTTCAATTGCAATAGAGTATAATTTATCAATTGTTCTATAGTCTGTGCCTTTTAGGAAATATTGGCAGAGTTAAGGTGATTAAAAATTAACCTCTTGTTTGTGGCACATATACTCTATGGAATACTTTTCAGCCATAAAAAATAACAAAACCCTGACTTTTGACAGGAAGTGGATGAATATGGAAGATTTACTGCTGAATGAAGCAAGCCAGGCTATGAAGGAGAGGCATTGTATGTCCCCACTTAATATATACTGAGCATCTGTACTCTGTAACTGAAACTGATTGACTAAAAGATACAGAAACACAGTATATAGATGTAAATACCAGATATAGTGTGTATGAAAGAAGAGGGTCTGAGGAAAGCATTTAGAAGAAAAATAGGGAGGCAAAGCATTAATGGGACAAAGAAATGTGCTATTACCTGCTGAAGATATTTTATAGTTTTATCAAGTATACTAGGAGAAATATTCACCTGCTGATATGTTCATATTGTAAGCTAAATAATGTAATTAAATGTATAAAAGAAAATGAAATAAAAAATGAAAAAATTAATCTCTCTTTTTTTTTCAAGTTTTATAGTTCTAACTTTAAATTGTGAGTCTGAAATCTGTTTGTTTTTTTTTTTTTTGAGAGGTTTTTGCTATAGGGCACGTGCGCTTGCCAGAAAGACAGAGAGAGACAGAAAGATAGGAAGCAAGAAATCACCCCCCGGGGGAGATGGCCATGCCGCAATCCCTTCTCCTCCATTCTCCTCTTGGGATCTTGGGCACGCACACACATGCGCCCAGTGTGAGTTTAAGCAACCGGGTCCGGGACTCAAACCATAGTGGACTGCATGGGAGTCCAGTGACATAGCCATTACGCTAACTGCTGGTCCTCAGAAATCTATTTTAAGTTAATTTTTGTTTATAAATGTAAGGGTCCAGGTCCTGGTCCACAATGAATCTATAGATTGATTGGGGGGGGGATAACACTTTTATATATACTTGCATTCAACAATGAGATAATATTGATTCTTTTGATATACAAATATGGAATATAGTTACTCATTAAGGCATCTTTAATTTCTTTTAATAATGTTTTATAGTTTTCAATATAAAATCTTATGCATATTTTGTTAAATTTATCCTGAATATTTCTTTTCTTCCTTTTTTTAGTGTTCACTGAAGGGTGCATGTGCTCATCAGAGAGAAAGAGAGAGAGAGAGAGAGAGACAGACAGAGACGGAAAGTGAAAAATCACCCCCTCCCCCCAGGGATCACAGATGACCATGCCCCAATCCTTCCTATTCCAGTCTCCTCTTGAGATTTTGGGCATGCATGCACATGTACTCAGCATGATTTTTCAAGTCGACGGGTTCAGGGCTTTAACCTCCCTGCCACCTACTGGCCTGAATAGTTAATATTTTTTAATGCTACTTTAATTAATTTTAAAAATTTTTAGGTGATTAAAAATTAACCTCTTGTTTGTGGCGCATATACTCTATGGAATACTATTCAGCCATTATTCTATTCTCCTGTTATTTGCAAAGATTTATCACAGTAGAATAGAAATACAATATGCTTCACATATATAGTTCATACAATTTGATTTATTTGGCTTATTTATATATTGATGAAATCATCATCATTAAACAAGATGAGAAATATTTACATCACCTTTCAAAATTTCCTAATGCCCTTCATAATTTATTTCTCTACTCCCAAGCCCAGGCAGCTACTACCCTGTTTTCTGTTATAGATTACTTTGTATGCTCTAGAACTTTATGTGAATAAAATAATCTAATATTACTTGGTCTTTTAGGCTCTTTCACAAAGTAGAATAATTTAAAAATCTATCCATGATACTGTATATATTAATAATTTATTTAATTTTATTGTTGAGTAGTATTCGGGATGTGTTTCTTTTTTCACCCATTGATGATCATTGGGTTATTTTAAGGTTACAACAATTACAGATGAAGTTGTCATGCTCATTTGTGTGTAAGCCTATTGTGGACAAAGGCTTTTATTTCTCTTAGGAAAATACCTAGAAAAGGAATGGCTAAGTCTTATGGCAAGTGAATATTAACTTTTAAAGAAATTGTCAGGGGTCAGTAGGTAGCATGTTGGTTAAGGTGCTGGGCTGCCACATGACTGACCATGGTTTGAATCCTGGACCTAGTGGCTTGCTTTTTCACTTTCCCTCTCTATCTGTTTCTGATGAGTGCACGTGCCCTATAGCAAATTAAGAAATAATAATAACAACAATGAATAAAGGTAAATAAGTAATTTTTTTTTTTTTTTTTTTTGGAGAGGTTTTTGCTATAGGGTGCGTGCGCTCGCCAAACAGAGTAAGACAGAGAGACAGAAAGCGAGAAATCACCCCCCAGGGGGAATGGCCATGCCGCAATCCCTTCTCCTCCATTCTCCTCTTGGAATCTTAGGCATGCACGCACACGCATCCGGCGTGAGTTTTAAGCCACAGGGTCCGGGACGTGAACCAGGGTCGACTGCATGGGAGTCCAGCGACATAGCCATTACGCTAACTGCTGGTCCCAATAAGTAATTCTTTTAAAAAAAGAAACTGCCTATTGCATTTTTGTATTCAGTTTTTGATTACTCAGTGCAAGTATGTAGAGCTATGACGGATTTTTTTATTATTTCTTTGTATCCTGTGATTTTGATAAGCTCATTTATTAGGGCCATAATTTATTTGTTTATTTTTAAGGGTTTGCAATAAAGGTGATAATGTTATATGCGAATATAGACAACTTTATTTTTTCTCAAAATTGTATGCCTTTCATCTCTTTTTCTTATTGCTCTGGCTAGTATTTTTATTGCAGTATTGAATAATCATAAAGGTGGACATACTTTTCACTTATTTTTTTCTGTTTTTTGTATCCTGGTATTGATGGTCTCATTGCTTGAATGGAAAAAAAAATTGCTCCTCTTATACTATTGGGAAGAGTTTATGTAGAATAAGTTTTATTTCCTTCTTATATTTTTGATGGAATTTACCCAAAAAATCCACATGGTCCTGACACTTTTCTTTGTAGAAAACTTTTTTCCAGAGAGACTTTTTATATAGGGCATGTATGCTCACTGGAAAGACAGAGAGAGAGAAAGCAGAAATCACCCCCAGGTTGGGTGGGTGGGGATGGCCATGCTGCAATCCCTTCTCCTTCATTGTCCTCTTTGGATTTTGGGCACACATGCACACACATCTGACATGAGTTTTAAGTCACTGGGTCTGGCACTCAAACTGCAGTTGACTATATGGGAGCCCAAGGATGTAACCATTACACTATCTGCTGGTCCGTTTCTAGAAAACTTTTAAACTATAAATTCAGTTTATCTAATAAACATAAAAACATTCAGCTTATTTATTTTTACTTCAGCAAGTTTTGGTAGTGAACATAATGTTAAAATTTTCCATTTTATCTTAGATATAAAAAATATTGGCATATAGTTGTTTTTGTTTTTTGTTTTTGTTTTGTTTGTTTTATCGTGTGTTTTTAAGAAGAGATTTTTGCTATAGTGAGTGTGTGTGTGCTCACCAGAGACACGGAGAGAGACAGAGACACAGAAAGTGAGAAATCACTCCTCCAGGGGATGGCCACACTTCTTCTCCATTCTCCTCTCAGGACTTTGGGCACACATGCCCACATGTGTCAGTGTTAGTTTTAAGCTGCTAGGTTTGGGATTCGAACCACAGTCAACTCCATGGGAGTCCAGTGATGTAACCATTACACCATCTGCTCATCCCTATATTGCCTATTGATAATAGTGCTGTCATAAACACTGAAGTGCAGATATGTCTACAACACCCTGATTTACTTTCCTTAGATATATGCCTTGTTGTAGGATAGCTGGATCATACAGCAGTATAATTTTTAGTTTTTTGAAGAGTATCCACATTTTATTTCATAATGGCTGCATTAATTTATAGTCTCACTAAGAGTGTAAAAAGGTTCCCCCTTTCTCTTCATTCTTGCCAGCATTTGTTATTTTTTCTCTTTTTTATCATAACTATTCTAACTAGGTGAGATGATATCTCATTTTGGTTTTAATGTACATTTTTCTGATTAGTGATCTTGCATTTAAAAAATATATTTATTGGCCATTTGTATGTTTTCTTTTGAGAAATGTCTATTTAGGTCATTTGTCCATTGTTTAATTGGATTTTATTTTTCTGCTGAATTGAGTTCTTTGTATGTTCTGGTACTAATCTCTCACCAGATGAGTAGTAGTTTACTAATATTTTCTCACATTCTGTTGGTTATCTCTTCACTCTGCTTTTTACTTTGCTGTGCAGACGCATTTTAGTTTCATATAATTCTGTTTGACTAATTTTGTATTAGCCTGGGCTGGGCTTTTGAGGTCTTGTTCACAAATTTTGCCTAGACCAATGTCTTTAAGCATTTTCTCTATATTTTCCTTCAGTAATTTTATAGTTTCTCTAATATTAAAGTTTTACTATTTTCCATTTCTCATTTTTGAATTCTTCCTACCAGTGAGTTTCATACTTATGTGTATTTTCGTGAAGGTAGTTATTGTCCTTTTACTTGTAAATGTAGAACTCCCTCTCTTCTTCTGAAATGTTCATAATGTGAATATTTGTTTGCTTGTGTCTCATAGGCTATCTTCATTATTTAATAATTTATTTTGTCTGACTAGGTTATTTCAAACAGCTTACCTTCAAGTTCAGATTTTTTTTCTTCTATTTTCTCAAGTCTGTTTTGAAGCTCTTGGTTACAGTTTTATTTCTTTCATTTAATTATTTAGCTTCAATATTTCTGTTTCTCTCTCTGTGTGTGTATATATATATGTGTGTGTGTGTGTGTGTGTGTGTATATATATATATATATATGTATATATAATATACAATTTTTCATTCAGATCATATGTTGTTTTCCTGATTTTTCTATCTGTCTTCTCTTGTATCTTGAGTTTCATTATGATGATTATATTAAATTTCATTTCAGGCACTTTATA
Organism: Tupaia belangeri chinensis; assembly: GCF_000334495.1. NCBI lineage: Eukaryota > Metazoa > Chordata > Mammalia > Scandentia > Tupaiidae > Tupaia > Tupaia belangeri. The sequence goes on from NW_006159520.1 coordinate 1,822,449, forward strand.
GATGTGAGTTTTTTTTAGAATTCTTGTTTCTTTGAGGATGTCATATTATCTTACTTTTTTTTTTTGGAGAGATTTTCGCTATAGGGCGTGTGTGCTCGCCAGACAGACAGAGACATAGAAACAGAAAGCGAGAAATCACCCCCCCAGGGGGGGTGGTCACACCACAATCCCTTCTCCTCCATTCTCCTCTCGGGCACGCACGCACACGCGCCCGGCGTGAGTTTTAAGCCACCGGGTCTGGGACGCGAACCGCGGTCAACTACGTGGGAGTCCAGTGACATAGCCATTACGCTAACTGCTGGTTCCCATATTATCTTATTTTTTCATATTTCTTTCATTTCTATATTGATATTTGTGTATTTGGTGGAATAGTTGTCTCTATCCACTTTATAGAATGTCTTTTGTGTGAAGGACTTTGTCTTGGAATTGGGTCCTAAGATAGCAGTTAGATAGGATTCACTGGCTTTGGCTCCAGGTAGGTGCAGTAGTGTCATCTCGGTATCTTTCTTCTGCAGTAATGAGCATAGGTGATACATGTGACTGCCTTGGTGGCAGGGATTTATAGGCATGGCTCAGGACTGGAGCCCATTCTCCTAAAGGAAGAACAAATTTGTGGGTAAGTGAGGTTCCTTTGGTAGCTCCCTGTGTGGTGTGTGGTATGGGTCAGTTTTTCTGGCTATTTCCTTAGGCCATAGGTGGACAAACTTGCTTCAGCAGCTCTTTGAGTAGTGTGTGGCAATGTAAGGAACCCCTCACCTAGCTGTTCCCAGGGAATATGGATGTAAGGGTACTATTCTGCCTTCTCTCATGGGACATGGAGCCTTCCTCAGAGCTCAGTTGTGGGTGGGTAGCTTACCTAGTTGCTCCCATGGGACATACAAAGAGAGATGAAACCATTCTAGCAGACAAGACCATATAGCAATTTTGAGTACAGGAGAACATGGACAGAATTGTTTGACCAACTTCTTCCAAGGAAAAAGAGTGGGTATGGACACCAAGTAGTTTTGTATAGTAGCAGCTTGGTGAGGAAGGGTATTACATGGCCTGAACTCCTCATCATCTGGGGCAATTCAATGACTTGGGCACCACAGCCCTCAGCCACTCCTTAAACTGAGCTCACAGTGTATAGAGACAGTAGGATTCCTATGTAGTAAAGACTTCAGATGTCCAGGATGTTAATGGGTGCTGCTCATAATCTCTCACTTACTCTTACCCCATCACACAAAGCCTCTTTTTGTCCTGAGCTGATTTTTTTTTACATTTTTTTAATACATTCAATCACATTATTTAGCTTACAAGGTGATCATTTCAATATGTGAACATTTCTCCCCAGTCGAGTTGATCAAAATCTAACAACACTGCCTCCCTGTCTCAACAATGCTATCTTCGTATCCCTCCTCCAAATGTTTTTCCTCAGGCCTACTCCTCCACACACACCTGAGCTGATCTTAACTGAGGAGACAGGACAAGAGATGCAAGATGCTTTACTCCCCCATCTACAAGTCTCTGTGCTCCACATTATCTCCACCACATCCCAAGTACACTCCAAAGCTCTCACTCAAACATTGCAGCTTAATATCAGCTGCTTTCTCTTTGTTTTGGTCCTTTTTTATTTATGTGGAAGACTACTCAAGTCATCCATCTTGCCAAAAGTTCCTCTACATCATTAGGATTTTTGAATTAAAGAGAATAAGAGGTATTCCAAGCACCCAATAATTGTCTACAATGTTGTTTCAACAAGTGAATAATATTTATTTAAAAAATGCAATACAGGATCTCCCCATGTATAAATTAACTGTGAATTTCATTAAGCTGGAAAGAAATGGATAATCTGCAAATATTCTGCAACAAAATATTTAATTATACGTACTATTATAAATCCTGGTTGTCTTGCCTAATTTACCCTGGGTTGTAAAGTGAAGAATGCTTCTGTTTAAATGGAAAAAAAATCATTTGTAGTTGCTCTTTGAAAACATACATTATTGATTTTATACTTTCTTATATTGCTTGAATTTATTTTTGCTATGTGCATATATTTCTTCCTAAGAAATAAAATACAGTTGTTATCAAAGAATCAAAATAAAGTCATAATAAAAAATGATTAATTAGACTTGACATCAAAAGCATAGTCCATAAAGGAGAAACTTGATAAATTGGGCCCAATCATAATTTTAAACTTTCTGCTCTGCCAAAACCTCTGCTAAGAAGATGAAAGACAAGCAACAAACTGAGGGAAAATATTTGAAAACCACATATTTAACAAATAAATTGTGTCTAGAATCTAGAAAGAACTTTTAAAACTGAAATAAAGGAAATGAATCAACTATAAAATGGGCAAAAACATGAACAGATATTTTACTGAAGAGGGTATATGGATGACAAACAACACTTGAAAAGATATTCAACCTATTAGGGGAAGACAAATTAAATCAATGAGATATCATGCACTTCTCAAAAAGGCTAAAATAAAAGTGAACCATAACACCAAGTCCTGGAAGAGGTTAGAGAAACTAGATCATGAATATATTACTGGTACTAACGTAAAATGGTGCATCCACTTTGGTAAATAATGTGATAACTACTTACAAAACTAAACATGTGCTTACCATATGATTCAATAAATGCACTTTTGGGAATTTATTTTGAAGACATGAAAATGTATGTCCACACAAATCCTGCCCAAGAATATTCAGAGAAGATTTATCTTAATAGCCACAGACTGAAATTACCCAAATGTCCTTCAATGGATGAAAGGTTAAACTGTGGTACATCTTTTCCATGGAGCACTGCTCAGCACTACATATTTTTTGTGAATACTCCTATTAACTCAGACAATAATTTAGATGGATTTCAAGGGAGTTATACTGATTTTAAAAAGCCACTCTCATGAAGTTATATATTGTATGATTTCACTTACATAACATTTTTTAAAAAGATAAGTTATAGAATTGGAGAATAGTAGTTTAAAGAAGTTATAAAAGGGAGCTGGGACATTGTTATAATGTTAAAAAGTAACATCAAGAAGCCTTATGATGACGGGACCAGCAGTTAGCGTAATGGTTATGTCGGTGGACTCCCACGTAGTCGACTGTGATTCAAGTCCCGGACTCGGTGGCTTAAACTCACGCCGAGTGCGTGTGCGTGCGTGCCCAAGATCCCGAGAGGAGAATGGAGGACAAGGGATTGTGGCGTGGCCATCCATTCTGAGGGTGATTTCTCGCTTTCTATCTCTGTCTCTGTCCGTCTGGCAAGTGCACGCGCCCTATAGCAAAAACCTCTCAAAAAAAAAAAAAAAAAAAAAAAGAAAAAAAAAAAAAAAAAAACCTCTCATTGGAACGGTTCTC
>NW_006159520.1:1825972-1830453 GCF_000334495.1 Tupaia belangeri chinensis
GAAATTCCACACGCCATAGAAAAAAAACCCACAAAAAAAAAAAAAAAAAAAAAAAAGAAAAGAAAAAAAAAAGAAACCTTATGATGGAACTGTTCTCTATTTTGACAACTGTGGTGATTATATAAATCTGTTCACGTGATGAAATTGCAAAATGAATGAATATAAAACTAGGGATATTGAATAAGATCAATAGATTATATTAATATTGATTTCCTGATTGTATTCTTGTAGCATAGTTATTCAAGTTGTTACCACTGGGAGAAACTGAGTGAAGGATATATAGCTTTTTTACGCATTATTTCTTGGAACTTCACGTGAATCCATGATTATCTCAAAATAAAAAATTAGAAAATGATTACTTACTGTAGTTCTAAGTCTTCTACTAAAGTCTATTCTACATGTCTGTAGACACTAATCTGAAGAATGATATCAAGTGACTACATGGATCAGATTTAGAGGAGTTAAAGACTCTCCTGAGAGTAATTTATGATGAGTCTTAAGATGCCAAGATCAGAGATTGACGTGCCTAGTCCAACTGAAGAATACAGTCAATTGCTAGCTTTCATGTCCTAGGATAGGCAGAAGGGCACTGATACAAGCTTTAGTGTAGTCTGGGTTTTCTAGAAGCAAACTATAAAATTGAATTTGAGGTGTTTATTGGAAATTAATCTCTATGAAAGAAAGGTGAAGAATTCAGCCGGATAGAGCTCTGGAGAGAAAACTGCTTCTGAGTCATCTTGAGCTGTTCTCAATAAACTTGCACAATTACCCAGTGAACATGACTCCACATGAAATGGCTCTCTGTAGCTGAGGCAGATACCCTAAGAGCCAGTGATTGGTGGTCATCTGCTTACTGTGTTCCTCACAGCTGGGAAGCAACTCCTGCCTGAAAAGAGCATCCTGGCAATGTGCCTCTGTGTTGACATACATAGACTCAAGTCAGCAACTGAGTTAATACTGGACTCGAGCAAGTAGTCAAAAATGAAGTTGGGATAAAGAGACTGGGAACAAACACATAGATCTCCTTAACACAGTTGGATGTAAGTGTTCATCTAAGAAAGGAGTAATGCTGTGGAAAGTCAGAGCCTTCTCACTGCAAGTTCATGAGGGTACACAGTGAATGTGGCATACACCATGGTCTTTATATCCTGCCTTTAAATGTTTTTAATATCCCATTCTAGATAGTGTTTTCAACTGTTGGATTACTAAGAAATATCAGTTGAAATGATGCAAGGGCTTTTATTATTGGAATGAATGTTCTGGTTTTATGAGAAAAGTCTCAGCCCATTCTTTTTCTGATCTAAGGGGTAACCTGCTACCTATCAGTCAGTTGCAGAAAAATGCTAGTGAAGTCTCACTAAACTTATTTCACCCTCCATTTGAGTGATGTGATATTTTACAGATTTGGGAAACTGCTGTTTATCCTCCACTTAGTACTATCCCAACACATTTATAAGGAGATGGTTAGAACTGACATGTAACACAGGAAAGCTCTTCAAAGAAGCATGCTAACACTTCCTCATTCCTACTGAGTGAAACCTGAAAAAATCCTATTGTTGCATTTCTTATGAAGTTCCCCAATGCCTCTTATAAATGAGCCATATTTAGTTTTAAACAAATTTCCTGAAGTAAACATTGTAGTTCCCTGATTTTCATCTCTCTTGGTGAGCTTCCAAAAAACTTGGAAGTGAATTAGTGTGCAATTTGCATCCAAATCTTAGCCAAGGGGATGTGGTTTATTATAATACATAGTCTTACTAATTATTGAACAGCCCAAGAAAACTCGGCCCAGTGTGCATCTGTTCTTGCTTGACCACATTGCCAAACATAATTTGGCAAGCAAAGAAATGTACATTGAGCAGACCTACAGTCTAATTTGCATTAGAGTTTGTGGTAATTATATGAAAGCTATAACTGAATGAGCTAGTCCTCTCTTTTTAGATCACTTCTTGTCTAAAAAATAAACAAGAAATGAACCCTTCAAAGAATTTCCCTTTATATGTCTCTGAGATTTTTCAATGTGATTTAATAATTTAACAAGTGTTAGTTGTGCTTACAAGGGAAGAGAAATCCTCTTTCCCATATATTTCATGTAGGCTTTCCTTTATTTTCCTTGATATTTGTGCGTTGACTGCACATGTTTCAATATATACTTGATATCATTACACAGAAGATGAATAGGGATACTGCTGACCAGATGTCAGCATCCTTTGGGAATTTGCATCCCAGAATCAAGAAATAGGTTCACTTGCTAACTGTTTTAAGTGGTCATAAGGAACCATAAAAAAGAGATGTAAGCTAGAAATCATAGTTCCTGTTGAGTTATGATCTTTGTTGGATGACCTTGAAGAAATCACATTTCTCTGACTTTGTTTCCTTTTCTATGCAATAGGGATGTTGATATTTTCTTTATTTACCATGTATAGTGGATGAGGGTGCCAACTGGAATAAAACAAAGATTTAAAAGTATTTTAATAAAAAAAGTATAAATTATAGAGTGTTCAAAATGAAATTATTTATGAGTAGATACCAATGTGTAGAGAGAAAATAATATTGTGATGTACTGAATGAACTTTAGAAACCACCAGGGAATCTGATGCTCAAGCAAGGGTGGAGATTCTGGGAGTTGAGGGCGATTATGGTCAAGGGCTCTAGAGCTATACTATTCAATATGATGGCCACTTGTCGTATGTAGCCATAGAGTATTTGAAATGTAACTAGTCTAAAACTGAAGTATGTTGTAAGTGTGAAATATATACCTTATTTAAGACAGTAAAAAAAAAAAAAGTGAAATATCTCTAATATTTTTATGATTTTTTAGTATATTGACCAAAATATAATGTATTACAAAATGTATTGTTTCTGTTTCTTTTTACTTTTTAAATGTGGCCCCTAGAAAATTATATATGTGGTTTGCATTATATTTCTGTTAGATAGTACTACTCAAAGGATGGAGCTGTGGGATTTCTGAATTATATTCAGAACTGAAGCCAAGGTTAAGAACTAAACAAGCCATTGAAACACAAAGCAAGTACAAAATAACAGGATACTGACTGGGGACACCAAGCCAGAGCCAGTGGATATGTAAGGGTAGGTAGGAAATGGAGCTTGGAGATATTTTCTAGAACATGTGTTAGAATTGTGGTTATGAAAAACTCTTGGATTTATTTGTGGGTGGAGTGGGAGCTGTTAAGGGTACTAGCCAGTTCAGACATACCATATTTTTCTTTAAAAGAAATTACATTTAATAAAATCACAACAGTCTAGAGCCTTCAGGGGATGCATGCTTTTTTGCATTTTATTATCCTGGTTATTTTAATGTTTATCCTTTAACTATCAAAACTAAGATGAAATTTGAAGCATTTCATTTAGAAATATTTCTTTAAATACATTAGAAACTGTTTTTGGTTTCTTATTTGGAATACATTCAACATAATTTTTGTGACATCCTATTTACACAAGATAGTAATCAGTACATATAATTATAGTTTCCTATAATATATTAATGACCTATGCAATATTGTGGGGTTTGATTCATGAGCGACTGCTTGCTCCAACACTAAATGGCCCCAAGCCTCAATGGTTTGAGTTATGTCTGTTTTTTTGTTTCTCTACATTTCTTCTTCCTATCAGACTATTAACCAGGACATTCTCATGTTCTTAATGTGCCTGAACATAGCAATATTCACCCATTAATTTGCTGCATTGACTCTGCTGTGGGGCTAGAAATTGGGAAAAGACAGCCTCTTCTTAACTAGAGGAAAAGCAAATGTAGACATGTTCTGATAGTTTAGGCCCTACGCATGTTAGGATGATGTATTTTGTGACAGTTTATTTAATCACAGGCATAGTTTTGCTTCAGCATTATGAGCTATGAGGTAAGCCTGTTTCTCTGAGAACTAAGGTTTCAAATACCTGGATTTAAGTATGATAAAGGTATTAGTGGTCAAGGTAGAAACGATGGACCTGTTCTTTCTTGGCAAACAGGAATCCATCTATTTGGGTTGAAAAGGGGCATAAGACTTTCAGTTCATTGAGATCCAACATTAAATTACCTCTTGTGGGATGCCAGACTCATGTATCAATTTAAAACTCAGGTGTGTCTTATATTATTTCACATGCGCTTTCTTAAGATGGCATCCTGTACAAGGTATTTGAGAAGATGGGAGAAGAAATAATGGCAAAGAGCTTTGCCAAGTGTTACTTTATACATTTATTTATACTATAGCACTCTATCAAGCATAATCGTATGAACTATATGAGATACTCATATTAAACATGTACTGATAAGTTTAAAAGTAGATTGTGGGAACCAGCAGTTAGCATAATGGCTATGTCGCTGGACTCCCATGTAGTCGACCGCGGTTCATGTCCTGGACCCGGTGGCTTAAAACTCACGCCAGGCGCGTGTGCGTGCGTGCCCAAGATCCCGAGAGGAGAATGGAGGAGAAGGGATTGCGGCGTGACCATCCCCCCTGGGG
>NW_006159520.1:1830825-1832176 GCF_000334495.1 Tupaia belangeri chinensis
GGACCGACCCCCCCAGAAGAGAAAAATCCCCCCCAAAAAAAAAAAAAAAAAAAAAAAGTAGATTGTCAAATTTCTGGTAAGGTCAGTAGGCTTCAATACATATTTTAGTATATTGTGTCATATTTTTATCATCAATTGTATGCTTAATAAGCATAAAGACATTTTATCATTTTATGATAAAATATATGGGTTTTACCACCCCAGATTAATAGAAATAATGTACAAAAAAATTATTCTAACATCCTCCTTATTCTTGTCTGTGATACACAAAATTGTTGGAAGTGAGAATGTCACAGATTACAATGAGGAATTGTTGAATCTGAAAGGTCATCCATTTTGTTGTTGCTGGGAGGTGTCCATTAGGCTCAACTACACAAGACTATGATCTCTATGATGTGCTAGTACAGATACAATCCCAAGAGACAGTGTGACTGAGATTGGGGGCTGGAGTTAATCTTTTTGTGGCTTATAACCTCAGTATGATGCTTCTTTTTTGTTCTGAATGCTTTCCTACTCATCCACAACATATATATGTCATCACCTACCACCTGGTTGTAGTAATTATTATTATTGTTGTATTTTGGTGCAGTAGACAGTTTTTAAACAAATTTGAGAAAAGAAAAATGAATAGTCCTTAACAGTTTTTGCTTCAGACACAGAGCAGTGTATGTACACTAAAACTTGGGGAGCATGCCAGGTGTATGTGAATGCATGCTAAAGGTTCTTACAGTATGGAAAAATGGAGGTGCTTTCTCTCTCTCGGTACTGGGTTGTTTTTTTTTTGTTTTTGTTTTAGAGATTTTCGCTATGGGGCGCGTGCGCTCGCCAGACAGACAGAGCAAGACAGAGAGACAGAAAGTGAGAAATCACCCCCCAGGGGGGATGGCAATGCCACAATCCCTTCTCCTCCATTCTCCTCTCGGGATCTTGGGCACGCACGCACATGCACCCAGCGTGAGTTTTAAGCCACTGGGTCCGGGACACGAACCGTGGTCGACTACATGGGAGTCCAGCGACATAGCCATTACGCTAACTGCTGGTCCCTACGGTATTGGGTTTTAGAGTGCTTCAACTAGCGATAGGGTGTCCAACTTTAGAGAAAGACATATCATGACCTGTAAGGTCTCTCATTATGTATGTAACAACATACATGATGAGTGACCCCATGGAGACTTGATAACATTTCACACCAGAAAAGAAACTATTGATTTGGCCAATATGTAGATCATGTTTTGTGCCAACAAAGACACAGGTAGATATAAGAATATGCTGTAAGTAGAAAGAGTTCAGCACTTTTAAAATAAATATTATTTGATTACTAGACATAGTCAATAAACTTTATGCCACAATT
>NW_006159520.1:1832190-1888449 GCF_000334495.1 Tupaia belangeri chinensis
TATCAATAATAAATAACATCAGCACTAAAGAAATAGAGTTTACAAAAGTGAAAACAAAGTTCAAGGGTCAGTCTGGTAGTGCTGTAGGTAAGAGCTATGCATATGGAGCTAGGTCCCATATGACTGACTGTGGTTCAAGTCCCAGCCTCAGCAGCTTGAGGAGCATGTTGGGTGAAGAAATTGAGAAACAGAAGGGCTAGACTGTTTCAGGTTGTTCCTAGCTGTTAAGAGGCAGAGACAGTATTTTAATCTAGGCAAGTTTCTCTTAATTATTAATTCAAATGAGGGCAGAATAATTCTGACTGCTATTTTAACTTTTAAAAAATAGCAGAGATCAGATTATATGGCTAAAACTCAGAATTAATCATTGTATTAATTATTCTTCTTTATTGAACACATAGCCAAATTTGGTTATTAGTTTGGGCCATCAGTTTGACCCAAATTCTCCTTAAAATGCTTCTCAAAGCCATTGTATGCCTATATACAGAAGCTTTTAAATAATTTTGTGTTGTTATTGCTGTTTATAGAAATTATAAGTCAAAATTAAAACAGGCATGCATCTTATCTAGAGAGCCAGGATACTTCTGGGAGAATCTTTGTCTTTTGGATGAGTTGTCTGTAGATTCTACAGAAATCAGGCCAGATCATCCTCATAGGTTGAGTATAAAAAAAATTAATCAATAAGATCCTAATTTTATTTGTACCATGAAATGACCAACTTGTTTGTCATTATTAAGGAAAATAATCTTTGTGAAAGCATTTTGAAAACAATCAGTATACATTTAGTCATAACATATTATTTTGAACCCCTGTTTTCCTTGGCCACATAATACATAGGTAAAGCTTACTGAGTTTTAATGTAAGGTTCCCATACTTGCCTACTTAGACTCTCTGAATCTCCAACTCAATCAAATCCTTATTAGGAAATGTTTATCATGCTGTTCAGGAAGGCACACAGCTATGTCACCCCATGGCATAAGTTCGGATAGTGATGGGAAGTCTGAGATCTTCAGGGAGTTAAGAGTTGCCCTTGCCTAATACTCTGCAAATTGTAGTAAAGCTTCTTGAGGGGAAGAACTCGGTCTTATTTAAGTATGTATCCCTAGCATCAAGCACAATAAATATTTGTAGAATTAAATTATACAAATTTTGATGACTCCGTTGGTGTGGTAGAGAGAGTGGTGACAAGATGATAGAAACTATATGTCTAACATTGTGTCCCAGCCTGGCCAATGCCCCAGCTTTCATTCTGGTATCCTGAACCAGGTACAGGATAAGTATTTCTGTTTTGGTTCATAGTAAGATATTTATGCTCCCTAAGGATACCATAAAAAAAATCTAAAACTCACTCTCTGAATGCAGGTAACTAGAGGGAGAGAGATTGGTAAACTATATCAATCTTTTTTTATATGTTATTTTCTTATTTTTTTGGAAAGGTTTTTGCTATAGGGCACATGCGCTCGCCAGACAGACAGAGACAGAGAGACAGAAAGTGAGAAATCACCCTGCAGGGGTGATGACCACACCGCAATCCCTTCTCCTCCATTCTCCTCTCGGGATCTTGGGCACGCATACACATGCGCCTGGCGTGAGTTTAAGCCACTGGTTCCGGGACTTGAACCACAGTTGACTATATGGGAGTCCAGTGACATAGCCATTACACTAACTGGTGATCCCAACCTGCAGCTTTATATGGAGCAAAGAGGCTTCCAGGCATATTAAGTCACAGGAATATCAAGTAAGGATATTACAGCTGTACAAGATAAATGTAGATAATAACATTTCAATTTGTACTATTATTATTCCTGTCAATGATAATTTTTTCAATTTCTCATTTTGAATTTATTTTAAAATTATATATGTCTAAATTAATAGGAACTTTGATTATTCATGATGTATTAATATGCTCCCTGTGACACTGTTTTGGTATTTATGTTTTACATAGTATTTTATTGTACAAAAAATCTATACCAAAGAGAAATAGTAAAACCCAGATTACTTAAGTCAAGTTAATATTTTTCATTTAAAAATTTATTCATTTATTTCTTCCATGAACCAATGAATAAGATGTGTTCTCACACACACACATGCACAGCACCCTGAACTGGGTCTTTATGCTGTGATCCACTTCAACTTTAGCCAATCCCAGACCATGGACATGCATGTGCTCAATGTTCTCAAGCAGGTTTCCAGATGCTAATCAAGAACCTTCTCATGTGGGCTAGCCTTGCAGAGAATTGCATTTTACTACTATGTCACACTTTGGCCCCATTTTACAGTCAAAAACTATTCTTAGCCCTATGAGTATTTAGAAAATAGAGATGAAAGAGGCTGAAATTTTGCATTTAAAATTATTTAGCAACATGCTGCCATGAAATAATCTGCCCTTCGTGAACTCTGAAAGTAAAAACTAATATCTAACTTTTATACTGATTCTAATATCAAAGTAATAAACTGGGCTTGAGGCTACAGTGAGGAAGAAGAGAACATCTTTCTACACAGCCCGTAATGCTCTAGCATATTACATATTTCTAGGAAGATTATATGTAATATAAAATATGTATGTATATAAGATTATACATAGATTGTGTGTGTGTGTGTGTGTGTGTGTATTGTATAATGCTCACTCTGAGGGAACCATCTTTTTTATGATGGTAATAATGCATCCATAGCATTATGCATGTTGTATTTGAATGACACATAATTCATTTCTCTCCTTTATTGGTTAATATTTTTATGAGGATTTTCCCCCCTAAACAACACAAAATATGCCTCCCTGTACATAGCACACATTCTCAAAGAATGCAAATACTTTGCACATTTGCTGGCTAATAGATAATCTGCAGAGAATATCTTCCTCATCTGACAAACATCATCTCAGTTCAGGAAGCTGTGTACAATTTGCCTATCAGATCTGACATTGGTAGTGTCTATGCAGCCCTTCCCAGCACACACCCTGCCTTTAAAGGTCTTCCCATCCCTGTTATTGGTCTCACAGATGATAGAGTATGACACTCCATAAACAATGAGCTAGGCCTTTTGTAGGCTGCTTTGCTTTTCTTGGCTTCAAACTGCCACTGAATGTCAAATCAATTTGGCTCTCATTAGAACAGCTTTATATGTGCAAATGTATTTGGGTCTGGTTGCCACTTTTTTCCTCCATTTTTTTTTTCTCCTTTCCATCTCTTCTCTTTTAGATGATGTAATTTTTCCCTAATCCATGCTAACACCTGTTTCTTTAAAAGAGCAAAAGAGAAGAGGGATAAAAAGAAGAGCAAAAAGAGGGGGAGAAAATGCTTGAGTGTGTTGCTTTTTATCAGAATCAGAATGAACACCAGTCTGGCACATTATGACTCAAGTTTCCCCAGAACAAAAAGAAAACGCCTTGTTGCCATGATATTGTACATCACAGAGAACAGATAAAGTCAGGAGTCTATGTAAACCTTAGTTCATGATGTCTGTAGAGACGGCTGTCGAGATAGAGCAAGGTATATAAGCCGGTATTATTGATAAGTGATGAAGACAGCAATAAATCTGAAGCAGTGCTTAAGGAAGTCTGAGCCAGAGCACCATGTTTGATAGAAGACTGTTTTCTTCCTGAGTTAGGAGAAATAGAGGGCTACACCTTAGAGAATAGCACAGACTTAAAGAGGCAACAGAAAGCTCAATGATGAATAGGCAGTTGGAGATAAAGGAAAAGACAAACTAGAGTCTGGGAAGTCTTTATATGTTGTTGCTGTCCTGTACACACTTTTCAGTTTATGTAAGAGTATTTTCCCTATGATGCCTGTACTTTGAAGTCCCCAACTCAAATAAGTTACTTTACCACTAGAAATAAAATGTATATGGTATATAATTTCTTTTTAAAGAAATGTATCAGCTAGATCTTTGAGTATATTGATAGATATCCTTGGAGTTAATAACATACGCACACACACACACTCACACACACACACACACACACACACACACACACAACAAGTAGGGTGGGCTGAATCTAAATTCATTAAGAATCATTATAATTCTTGGGACCAGCAGATGGCTTAGTAGTTACGTTGCTGGACTCCCATGTAGTTGACTGCAATTTGAGTCCTGGACCCGGTGGCTTAAAACTCACACTGGGCACATGTGCATGCATGCCCCATATCCTGAGAGGAGAATGGAGCAGAAGGGATTGTAGTATGGCTATCTCCCCCTGGAGAGTTGTTTCTTGCTTTCTGTCCTCTGGCAAGTGCACGCACCCTTTAGCAAAAACAAAACAAAAAACTCTCTCTTAAAAAAAAAAGGAGTTATTATAATTCTTAATATTGTTTTGTGCTCTTCCTTGCCATAAATTTGAGTATTTGAGTGTGCAAACACATGTATGTTTACATGCATAGGCATTTATTTACTGAAACCCATTATATACATTCTGCTGTTTGGGTTACAGGCATGTACAAAAATTAAAACAATTCTTGTTCTTGGAAAGCTTATATTCAAGTGGAGGACACAGACAATAAATAATGAGCCCAAGAAATAATTAAAATATGAAGGCTATTAGAAAGTGAGATATGTTACACCAAAGCCTAACAAGGTAGGAGATTAAGAATTAATGGTTACAATTTAAAATAAGAGAATGAAGGTCTTTTTTGCTGTTGCTATTATTCAGGATGGAGTGTATATGTGAACACAATAGAGAGAGAAACACTTTCCTTAGAGCCTGGTCATACCATGATCCCCTTCCTCTAGTTCTCCAGTTCTCTAGGATCCAGGGCATATTCCCCTAGTGTGTTTCAGGCTCACAAGGCCAGATATTTGAACAGCAGTTGGCATGTGGCTTCCAGCTTACCATATGCTACTGACTATGGCACAGAAGCTGAGCCAAAGGTGACTTCTGAAGAAAGATTTGATTGAAAGAGATAAAGGAGTGAGCTACCTACATGCTTGGGAAAGAATGAACCAGACAGCAGGAACAGTCAGTACAGACTGATGTGGGAGCAAGACTCAAAGACAGGGAGGGAGAGAGCTGTGAGGCCTGGAACATAAGACAGTGAAAGAGGGAGGCTTGAGTAGAAGAATTGTATGATACCTATATTATCTGTTTCTTTCCAGACTGTAACCAATTTGGGGTTTAAAGAATTTTTCAGGAAGCCTGATATATAAAGTGTTAGATTGTGACACTTCAGACCATTTATAAATGTCTATGAAAGACTGCTAGTAAGTATGACAACCAAACCTATATCAGAGTAGTTCTCTTAGGATGTCAGATACAAAATCTTGCTGGGTAAGTTACTGAAGAACTAAGTGAAATTAGAAATAAAGATTTCTTTATGATCCTAGAAATAGGAGTGCAGAGTTGGTATATATTCAAGGAAGTTAAAGTAAAATTAATTGATGTTAAATAAAAATAATTTTTCTGTGCAACAAACATCTGCATATAGACTTAAGATTATACTCCACATACAACACAATCTGTTTAGTGTTGAGCTAGTAGATTAATATCTTTGAATTTTTGTTTCCTCATTTTTAAATGGGAATAATGATAATAACAGTTCCTTTACACAATTGTTTCAAGAGTTAAATTATATATATAAGTGTGCTGGGTACATAATATATGTTGGACACATTGCAGTTTTCTCCCTTTGTATCCTCCATGGGGTTCATACTCAACAAATGTTTTCAAATTACTTAAGGGATATCAATGACTGGTTAGAACATAGTGGGAGAATAGAACAATAATAGAAATGATATCTGGGACCAGCAGTTAACGTAATGGCTATGTCGCTGAACTCCCATGTAGTCGATCACTGTTTGAGTCCCAGACCCAGTGGCTTAAACTCACTCCGGGCACATGTGCATGTGTGCCCAAGATCCCAAGAAGAGAATGGTCAAGAAGAGATTGTGGCGTGGCCATCCCCCTAGGGGGTAATTTGTCGCTTTTTGTCTCTCTGTCTCTCTCTGTCTCTCTGGCAAGCACATGTGCCCTGTAGCAAAAACCTCTCCAAAAAATAAATAAATAAATAAGGAATGATATCTGATTAAATCAAGATCCTACCATTGCCCAGGGAGATGATACATAAAGATTCACACCCCTATACATTTCTAGATATTTCAAACTCGAAAAGTTATAATACAAATCTAATATATTCAGGACAAATATACAAGAGGCTATTCTTTTGGTACAAATCTATTTGGCCAATTCGTAGATTGCTACAGATTCAGATCAGAGCCTAGTTGTTAAATATAGCTGTATTCACATTAAATAAAATGAAACATTGTCCTTATTCTTCAGAACCATCTGATCTGATGGAAGTTTCTAGTAAGATGTGATTATCTGATTGTCTTTTTTCATAGTTCTTTCTCTTTCATTGACTTTTTGTATTCTGGTTAATGTTTCATATGACCCTTCTAGAAATATTTCTTTGATTTGCTTGATTGACAAGTTGTCACTTATGTAAATGAGCAGGTATGAAGGGATAAGGAAAATATTTCTCTCACTAATTCAATGTACAAATGCAGAATTTATCATTCTTCAGAAAATTATTTTCCAAAATTTAGGGTAGCAACACTCAACAGTGATATTTGAATGTTGGGGTGCAAGATCCAAAACTTATTCTACCAACAGTAAAAAGTAAATTACTGTAATCCACTATTTTTCTGACAGATATAAGCCAAATACTCTCTTAGAATTGTATTAATAAAAATGAAAAGAAAAAAGTGAAGTAAAATGTTGTGCCCTAAACATTCTTAAAAATAATCTTTAAAGGATATGAAAAAGAAAATGAAAAAAAAAAATCTAGTTTTTTTTTTTTTTTAAATTTCTGGGTCCCACAGATAAGATTTTAGTAGTGGCAAGTAAAACATATTGATTGGCACCAAAGTATAAGATCTTTGTCACCATCTGTTTCCTGATTGTGTCAGCAAGTATTTTTTCCCCATGAGAGTGTGAGAATACACCATAGCCTAAAAGTATCAAAGTGTCAATTATGCACCACATTTAAAAGTTGGAAGCCCAGTTCATGAAAGTCAGTGACAAAAGTCCTGATTTCTGTTTTTTTTTTGTTTTTTTTGAAGTGAAATTCTTTCACTTTATTTTGTGACCTACAATAGGACCCATGGCTTCATGACTTGGTGGGGTGAGGAGCTGTGACTAAAGGAGAGAGGAAGATAAAGTCATCTTAATGAATATTTATTGAAAGTCTCCTCTATGCAAGTCATTTTGCAAGGATATGAAGTTATTATGAATGCTATATGCAAATAACAATTTTAACAAGTATGGGGTGACAGGGAGGAAAAAAAATTAAGGAAAAGAGGATACAGAAAAAGAGAAATAAGAAAAGGAGGATGGGTAGATAGAGAAGCATTTGGAAGCCTCTGTTAGAAAAATGAAAACAAGAGACACTGATGGAATGAGTTGGAAAATCAGGCTAGAAACAATGAAAGCTAGAAAGGGTGGGATCTTTCAGAAAGATTCGAAGTCCAGCATTCTCAATGAGATCAAGATTATCTCTTCCTCTGTTTCCTTTTATTTGCCATTTTCCTGTTGTCCAAATTTGGCTAGTGATAACCTTTTTCTGTTTTCCTCTCTGTTATGATCACTGCTATTTTAAACACAGCTAGTGATGAACTGTTCTGCCTTTCTTTGAGTTTCTGCGCACATGTCACTCTGGGATCTGGTAGAGAGAAAACCATCTTTCTCTCTGTCTGCCCCAATTGTTATTTCTTTAGACAGGATGTCACTATGTTGTGATTTTCCTGCCTCAGCCTCCTGAGTACCTGGGACCACCATGTCTAGCTCTTTCAGACATGGTCTTGCTATGTGTCCCTCTCTGGGGGGAACATGAGCTCCTCTTGCCTTAGCTTCCTGAGTAGCTGGGGCCACAGGAGTGTGCCACTGTATCCAGCTTTTAGAGTGGACTGGGAATGAAACCCAGGCCTCCATATGGCCTCAACCAGTACATGCAATGGTGGCTGGGCCCCTGATTATTTTTAGATGTCATATTTGTAGCCAACAGTCAGCAGGGCTGCCAATTTTGACACATTCTCTCATCTAAGGGTGTTGCAGAACTGTATTGAAGCCATTTTCATACTATTGGAGAAATTACCTGTGCTCAGGTTAGTGGTCACAGATACTATTCATCTGCTCAAGAGTTCCCTTCTTTTGTGGTAAATCTTGATGAGATAGGGACATTCCAAACACCTAAAACATGACACACAAGAAGTAGTTGAGAGATTTGATCTGAACCAGTTGGAACCAAGATAGTGCCCAGAAAGGCTGCTGCCTAATCTTCAGATTCATTACATCCCCATTGTACTGTGTTAGCATGCTAGATAACCCTCCCACCTGTGCCATCACAATTTGGAATAACCATAGCCATGACCAGAACTACCCTAATAAGGCCAGAAAATGGGAGGGGAGGTGGTTCTGATAAAATCACTGCCCCTGTCCCGTGAAAGTCTTAAATAAACCACTCCTTACTTAGCTTGGCAATAAGCTAAGTCATATAAGGCAGACATCCACTGATGTTTGAGACTGCCCTGCCTCTAGGATACCCCCCTCTATCTTTTTTTTTTTCTGGTAAAAAAAAAGTTCTCTCCTTCCTCTCAGAGGAAGGTAACTTTTCCACATGTGGAGTAGTCTGCTCTGTACACTTTCCTTAATAATTCTGCTTTCACTCGACCTCCATGGCTTGCTCTTGAATTCTTTCCTGCATGAAGCTAAGCACTGTCAAACCCCAGATAGACTCCCACAGATTGAGTCTCCCCAGCCATACTGGGAAGTTGTTTCTCTGTCTTAACACAAAATACTCTTTTTATTTTGGAGATTGAAGACCTGGGCTGTCATAATGCACTCAGTGCCTAATATTAAAATTCAATATTAAAACCAAAAAAGATATGTGCTCCCACCAGAGATGTGTGGACTAACAGGACAGAGAACACCTGGCTGGAATAACTAAAAGTGGTGCCAAACAGAACAAAAAGTATGCCACCCTGCTTTCCTCTACATCCCTATGTTAGCCTATGGGGTGGCAAGAAAACCTTATCTGGTAGAAGGTCCAGCTCTGTATTTCAACCTGCCATGCCTTCAACTAAAGCTTTTGGAACTGGAGCTTCAGGTGAACCAGAGAGTAAACACCCATGTTCTCTGTTTAAATTTGATAAAATAGAGCATTAGGGTCTGTCAAATTAGTCTCTCAGCACACCCTTTTATCATATGTAGCCATAATGAAAACTAAATTTGTTTGTGTAAGTCTGGAAACTATGAGATATAGTAGACATTGCAGATTTAACTCGTGCTTAAAAACACTGTATAAGAGGACGGGGACCAGCCATTAGCATAATGGCTATGTCTCTGGACTCCCACGTAGTCGACAGCGGTTCGTGTCCCAGACCCGGTGGCTTAAAACTCACGCCGGGGGCCTTTGCATGCATGCCCAACATCCCGAGAGGAGAACGGAGAAGGGATTGTGGCATGGCCATCCCCCCTGGGGGGTGACTTCTCGCTTTCTATCTCTCTGTCTCTCTCTGTCTGGCGAGCGCACGTGCCCTATAGCAAAACCTCTCAAAAAAAAAAAAAAAAAACACTGTATAAGAGGAGAAGGAAGTGAAGAATGCTTAACCTTTTGTCAAAGAAATATAAGATAAAGTACCAGAGTCACCAGAAAACATGATTATGCCTTCAGTTATTTATACAATAGATGGGGCAACTACTATTTGGAAGATGTTATATAAAACACTGGGTCACTGGATACATATTATTTATAGGTTACTTGGTGACTTACATATCAACAAAGGAGAGGAAAAAATAAATATAGAAATGAATGAAAGCAGCCTCATATTATAATAATGATATAATAAAATAGAGCCTTGACTGAGTGAGGGATAAGGGTGTAAAGTAGTAAAGTAAACCTACTTTAAGCGAGACATGAAGGATAAGATATTGCTGGGTTTTTTTTCTGAACATTTTCAATGGCATGCCATTGCTTTTCCAATAAACTGACTTTCCATCTCTATCTTGTTCTTATCTGATATTGTACTAGGAACAATGGAAGTACTCATTGTTTCTCATACACACCTTGCACTTTACTTTCTCATTGTCTTTACTTGTCATTCCTTCTGCCCAGCATGCACTTCTTCAGGGCTTTGTATACCCCAGTCCTGCTATGCTGCAAGGTCCAGCCCTAGTGTCACCTTCTCTGGTTCTTCCATTCTGGCCCTTTGACCTCCCACTTCCTGCCTCTCACATTTGTAACTTTTTTGTTACTTCTTTTTTTATACATTCTAGTGCACATATATTTTTAACTTGCAACTCTTATTTCTTTTGCTAATCTAAGAATTCCATGAGTGTAGTGAACTCCACACTATCAAATTGCCTACTGGGCCAGCCCCATAGCATAGACGTTAAGTGCATAGAAAACTTATACTCTCACGTGGCCAACCATGGTTTGAATCTGAGCCTTGTAGCTTGAAAAATACACAAGTGAATGTATGTATACATGCCCAAATCTTGACAGGATGGAGAAATGGAGGAAGAAGGATCAAGGCATGACTATGCTTCATTTGGGGTGCTTTCTCTCTCTCACTGGTGAGCCCACATGCCCTCTGGCAATACAAATAACAGCAGAAAGTTCCCCGCTGTTGAGGAGGCATCCAGTAAATGTTATTCAAACGAAAATAAATCAATTGCATCTAACAGAAAACCTGGCAGGTTGAAATCATAAACATTTTGTGTATGAGACAGATGCTATCTTAAATTGGTTTCCCCCCAAACAAATCCTATCACAGGAATTGAGTGCATAGAGTTTATTTTAAAGACTATCCCAGGAATTTTTGTAAGGGAGTGAGGGGAACAAGAAGGGGAAGCCAAGAAAGAATGCATTAATAAATAAATTTTCACTGTGGGCAATTGAGGCTTCTTCCTGGGGAACCACTGAGAAACTGTGGGAAATATGCTTCAGTTTTTTCCCTATAATAGACAAAGAAAGGTGAAGAACCATTCCTCATTAAGTTGGAGATTGGACAATATGTTCACCCTAATTTTGCTTCTTTGATATCCTTTCTTTTCCAAGATTACTGTGCTCACTTTCCAAAAACTGGGCCAGCAAGGTGACACTTGACAATTTAAGGGTCCTTCATAGTGAGTGATAGGGCACTAAGAACAATTTTGAAGTTGTACAAGAACTTATACTCTCTGACTTGACCCTTTTGGTTTATATTTTTGAGAACAATTCTCTAAAAAAATTATGCAATCTCCAAGTGATAACAGCCTGTTAAACTCCCGAATGGGTGTACCTGAAGGTACTTAAATAAACCTTCCTCAATTGACACAGCGTTGTATAAGAAAATGGTTTTGGGTTCGAGCCCATATGAATGTGGTAATGGTGCTTGAGTTAGAGTGAAGAGATAGTATTTATATACTGGGTCTGGTAGGGGTTTCCATGACATCATGTTTGTCCAACTCAACGGCCTGTAACAAATTATTGTATGAATCTTCTTCTGGATCAGCAGGTGGCATAGTGGTTAAGGCACCGAACTCCCCTGTGACCTACCACAGTTCAAGTCCCAGAACTGACTTTCCCTCTTTCTTTCTTTCACTGGTTAGTGCATGTGTGCTATAGTAAATTTAATGATGATAATAAATAGATAAAATACAATAAATAATTTTAAAAAATGTTATGTGAGTCTTATATCTCTCCCCCAACTAAACCAGTATCTATTAAAAAAAAAAAGTTTAAAATCGAATCGAGGCAGATTTTTCTTCCTGAGAAGGAAACATTTAAACCTTAAATAGGATGCTTAGATGATATGTTTCAAGAGAGACAAAGGCCCATCCGTACTGAGGTGTCCCACAGAGAGCCTGCAGCCATTGCAGTAGATATTATACAAACTCTTACATTCATTCAGCCTTCCTCAAGGAGCAGTACTTTAAGTCCTCTGAAGAGATCACTGGGAACATTGGAAGTGCCAAGGCTTTTGTGGTGCTAATTACATTTCAATAAGGAAACCTCCAGCTGTGAGCAGCAATAAATGAAATTGTTTCAGATAACCTTAGCAAAGGAGACTGCTTCAAGCTTTAAGATACATTGATCATGCTTTGGGTTAGAGGAGTTCTGCCTAACAGAAAGTTGTGTAATTTTGACTGCCTACAAAGACAGCATTCTCCCTGAGGTGGTTACTTTTGATTGATGCATATTATAACAGACTAGTAGAAAACTTCCAAAGAAGGGGAGTTTTTGATAAAGCTCACCCAGAATCAGGCACTTAGGGATGAATAAGAAGTCACAGATGATGAACTCTCCCTATCTCTCACTATATCCCAAATGGCAGAAGGAGAAAAATTTATAGCTCAGTAACATGATAATGATTGTCAAAAAATTAATGAAGTCAGCTATATAAACTCTGAAAAAAGACATTGTTTTATTTGTTTCATGGCAATATAAAAGAATCATAATTGTTTCTGTCGAGATAAGTAAGAAAAATATTTCAAACCTGTAGAATCTGGATGAAATTAAATTCTTTACCAATTATTAATGACCTAGAGTAAAGAGAAAGAATTGTGATCTGAAATGCTTCCAAAGTTCTACCACTTTCATCATAGTTGATACTTTGTGCCTCTGTCTTAGCTCTTAACTTTTTACTGTCATAGTCACTTATAGCTACAATCTTAGCTTACAAGTCTTAGCTTTTTATTATGTGTTAAATTGTCTGAGTGGCATTTATTGTAAAACCCTACTTTACTTTATGTTTTTTCTTCATGTTATGACCAAAACACAAGCGTTCATGCCCTCATCATAGGAACATGAGTAACTCAGAAGATAAATTCGTTTTCTAAAAACTTTAACTATCCAACAGCTTTATCCGTTATTTATTGCCAAAGATTGTATGTACTTGCCAGAGAGAAACAGAGAGAGGATAAAGGAAGAAAGTACCTCCCAATGAGGCACAGTCATGCCTTCTCTATTTCTACTTTCTGTTAGGATTTGGAGCATGTGCACACATGCACTCATTGTATTTCTCAAGTCACTGGGCATAGAACTCAAACCATGTAGTCATTCCTGTGGGATCCAGCTCCTTTAACCCCCAGGCAATGGGTCTGGGCCCCTAGTTCTATTTTTTGAATACCTTTAATACCTTTTCTATTCTAAAGTTTACAGAAAGGAAAAAGAGATGGAAACATTGCCCAATTACCTGTTTTTGTTGTTGGGTTTTTTTGTTTGTTTGTTTGTTTTGTTTGTTTGTTTTTGCTATCGAGCATGTTCATGCTTGCTGGAGAGACAGAGAGAGAGTGAGAGAAAAAAAAGAAAGAAATCAACCACAGGGGAGATGGCCATGTCATAATCCCTTCTCCATTCTCCTCTGGGAATTACGGGCATACACGCACATGGGCCTGTCATGCTTTTTCAAACCGTGAGTTTGAGACTCAAACCCTGAAGTTGGCTATGTGGAATCTAATCACCCCAATCTACACATTACTGGATGGCATGATCCTTGGTTTTTAAATTTTCTTTTTCAAGTGATCATACCGTAAAGTTGACATTTTCATATATTTTATGTTTTTTTTTTTTCCCTGACAAAGCTATTTCTGTATTACCCAGTGTCTAGGTTTAGTTGATGCTGCTTATTCAGCATCATTCTATATATTTTAACATATGGATAGACTTACTAATGAGCACTACAATCAGGTTACAGAATAGTGCTACCACAACCATAAGCCCCATGTTATTCCTTCATAGTCATTTCCCTCCTCTGTTTTTGGCAGCCACTGATCTGTTCTTTATCCCTGTACTGTTCTGTTTATAAGTGTCATATGAGTGAAGTTGTATAGTGTGCTACCTTTTGAGATTGATCATGTAGATAATAAAAGATAGTGATTGGTATATCGTAGACTATGTGACATAGAAAAGTGGTAGAGGGACCAGCAGGTGGCATGGTGGCATGGTGATTAAGGAGCTGGACACTCCCCCATGGCTGACCACATTTCCACCAGACCTGGTGACTGTCTTTCTCATTTTCTCTCACTCTATGTCTCTCTCTCCCTCTATCTGGTCAAAATAAAATAAATGAATGAATAAGCAAAATTAAATGAAAGAATACCTTGTCAAAAATGATTATAAAAAAGGAAGAAAAGTGGTAGAAAAGAGCAGGGCCCATATATGTCATTGCTGGGCTGGGATTAGTAAAGACATACTTCACAGAAGGGGGCAAATATGGTGAGTTTCAAAGAAGTCTAGAATTTGTATCAAATATAAATGATTTAAAATTATGAAATAATTTTCATAACATTTTCATTTTGCCTACTAGTAATATGTAGGCTGTTAAAAACTATTCTGATATATGGGAAGATTTTTCCAACCTCATTACAAAGACACCTCATTTCTCTCCTGGAATTCAACCATGTCAATCATACAGTAGTATTGTAAGTGTTTGCCTCCTTTCTCTCGTAGTTGTTAGTATCTAGCAAGGTGAAATTTTAAACAAGGCTTTGCTTACAACCAAAATTGATTTCTGTAATTCTCTCCAGCATGGCTTTTCTAACAAGGCTATTTCTAGATTGCCCAGTGTCTGGGCTTCGTTCATGGTGCTTATGCAACTTTAATTCTTGCCTCTAAGCTACAGCCTGGTCCCTCTGCCAATCATAGCTGGAAGCATCCTCCCATGTTATGGACCTTTTCATCAACTAGGCTCTACCAATCTCTGCTATCGATTCTCTACTTCTCATAAAATAAAAACAGAGACTTCGAGAGCTTCTTGACATTTTTCTCTGGTTCCCTGAAGACCCATTGGGACACCTCCATGGATCTGCTTTACTCTGTAAGGATGATCTATTTCACAAAGACCCTACCATAACTCAAAGTAATCTTTAAAATAAACCTTGCAGGACAGGCTAGGGCATATTGATTACCTCTCCTCTACATTCTTGTCCTGGATAGAAGCCAACCAGGCTCCTGTGAATTCTAGATACTTACAACTTTCTGTTAAAGAAGAATGGCAGCATGGTACAGCTAGCACCTGGAGTCCAAAAAGAATTTAAAACTGTTAATTCCTGAGACTGTTTAGATGCTATTCCATTTTCGGCTGAAGAGCATGCAAATTCAATTCTTAATGTTTGCAGGGGATAAAGGTTTTGCAAAGCCTATAAATATTATATTATACCTGGAATTCATATCTTTTTCACTTTAGTTTATAAAATGTACTAAATAATAAAAATGTGGCAGAATTAATAATTAGGAACTATGTAAGTCAGTCCTCTGTGGTTTATTATTATCTGTATTCCCAAAAGCCCAAGGTACATCATGGGCTTTGCTTTTATTCATGCATAGAGGAAATGAGCAGTAGAAAATGGGCTACTCTTGCCAGAAAGGACATTCAAACTCCCTGAAATATGGAGGACTCTGTAGAGACAAGTTAAAAAGTCTTTTTAAACATTGGGTTTCCAGTCAGACATGTATTAGGATACAGTAATCTGTCACCTACACACAGTACTATTTGCAAGTCACCTTTGCTTTTGAAAGTCCTCTTGAAACATGTCAGAGAGCCTGATTTAAAAGTGATTTTAATTAAATATTATCTTCCATCAGGTTCTCTTGCAAACTAGTAAACAATAGGCTACTAGATATATCTTTGCCATGTCAGGAGTAATCTTGGGTATGTGAAAACATTGAATTTGAGGAAATAGCACAAACAAAGGGGAAATAAGGTTTATTTAAAAAAAGAGGGGAAAAGGTAGGAACACACCAACAGCTTGGTATAATCTGCTTTATATTGCTTTTGCTAAACTAATGATGATTCTATATGAATATGTCATCGACCTCCTTTCTAGGCAGAATATGGCAGTGCTATGAGGCATGTCCCAGTGAGGATTGGAAAAGAAGGCAACATTTCTTTGTGTGAGGACAGAGAGAGAGAAAAGAACTTTAAAAATCATTAGCATTGGGAACCAGCAGTTAGCGTAATGGCTATGTCGCTGGACTCCCACGTAGTCGACCGTGGTTCGTGTCCCGGACCCGGTGGCTTAAAACTCACGCCGGGCACGTGTGCGTGCGTGCCTAGGATCCTGAGAGGAGAATGGAGGAGAAGGGATTACGGCGTGCCCATCCCCCCGGGGGGTGATTTCTCGCTTTCTGTCTCCATGTCTCTCTCTGTCTGTCTGGCGAGCCCACATGCTCTATAGCGAAAAACTCTCAAAAAAAAAAAAAAGTCATTAGCATTATTCGCCTAAAAAGAGAGTTATAAGAATTCCAAAATTAATCAAATTAAATAATCCTACAATTTAGTATTATAGTGGGAAAGCCCATATTTATTACACAGTGATTCCCTTGTTCATTACTTTGTAAAAAGAGAAATAACTACAGGGAATGTATCTAATATTTCAGGAAATAAAGAAAACTGTCTTCATAAAAGACCTACTTAAACTGGGTCACCATTTTTTGAAGCAGAGTTGGTAGAGAATAATGTCAAGAGAAAAACTATGAACTCTACACTGAAATCTGAAAGGACTGTTAGGTAGGAAATAACTACAGGGCTTTAATGCTCAAACTGAATTGAAGAATAAAGAATCAAGTATAGATGCAGAGAAAAAAGGTCAAGTGAGGCAGGAGAAAAATGAAGAATTTACCAGAAGGCCAAGATATCCCTGAAAACTACAAGAAAATGGACATTTAAAAAATGAATAAGACCAGATGTTGGTGGAAAATAAAGAAGTGGTAGAGGCAGAGATTTTTTCTAGTAACATGGGTACAGATATAAGCCAAGGGAAAGTAAAAGATTGAGGAAGTTAAATTCAAGGCTGCTAAGCAAAATACCTCAAAAGAGTCCAGGTAAACAATAAGTAACACTATCTGCTGACATGAAATTGTAAATGACAGAAAGGAAAAGGGGAAATGGCTGAATAATTTACTATTGCTGCCTAGGAGATGTTAAATGAATTAATCTTTCTAATAGTCAAAATTGAAGAGAAGTTTTATGACCAAGAATCAATAGAGAGGGGCACAAATTAATTAGAATGGGATCGGGTAACTCAAGCCAGAAAAAGTGAAGTTAGGCAAGACTGTGGGTAATGAAAAAGCTTGATTTCAGTTATGCTCTGAACAGAAAACAACAAACAAACAAGAAAGCCATTGGTCTTCTGCTAGGAGCAAATGAAGTAAGGGAAACAGATAAGGAAGAATTACTTAATGCCTGTTTTGTTTCTCTTTTGTTAAGAAAGAATGGACTGGGGCCAGCAGTTAGCGTAATGGCTATGTCGCTGGACTCCCACATGGTCGAGCACGGTTCAAGTCCTGGACCCGGTGGCTTAAACTCACACCGGGCGCGTGTGCGTGCGTGCCCAAGATCCCGAGAGGAGAATGGAGGAGAAGGGATTGTGGCGTGGCCATCCCCCCTGGGGGGGTGATTTCCTGCTTTCTGTCTCTCTGTCTCTTTCTGTTTGGCGAGCATACATGCCCTATAGCAAAAAAAAAAAAACCTCTCAAAAAAAAAAAAAAGAAAGAATGGACTTAGTACAATTAAAAGAGAAATGTGTGGGACCAGCAGTTGGTGTAATGGCTATGTTACTGAACTCCCATGTAGTCAACTGCCGTTCTAGTCCCGGACCTGGTAGCTTAAACTCACTTTGACGCGTGTGTGCGTGCATGCCCAAGATCCCAAGGGGAAAATGGAGGAGAAGAGATTGCAGCGTGGCCGTCATCCCTGGGTGGGTGGGTGAGTCGGGGGTGTTGGGTGTGATTTCTGGCTTTCTGTCTCTATGTCTCTGTCTTTCTGGCAAGTGCACGCACCCTATAGCAAAAAACCTCTCCAAAAAAAAAAAGAAGTTTATAGACCAGTAGGTGGCATGAGACTTAAGGCGCTGAATTCCACATAGCTGACTATGCAGTTAGAGTCTTGGAGCTGGTAGCTTGAAAAACATGCCAGGCATATGTACATGCATGCCCAAAATCCCAACAGGAGAGTGGAGGAGAAGAAACTGAAGCATGACTATCTCCCTTGGGAGGTGATTTCTCACTTTCTCTCTTTCTTTCTTTCTCTCTTTCTTGTGAGCACACACACCCTATAGCAAAAATTAGGGGTTTTGGGGGGGGAGGAAGGGAACAAGAGAGAAATTTGTCTGTGAAAATGGTTCACAAATACTTAGGTACTCTCAAACTCTACCCAGCATACTCATACATATATGTGGATATGATTCTATACTATCCACACTACTATGCAATTCTATTCTATTGCAAATATCAATAATCATTTTCTTATTTTGGCATGAGTATTTAAGTTATTAATATTCTTTATAATGCCTCTAAGTGAGTGATGGTCAAACTTTTTTACCCTAATGTACAGTACAAAAAAAATTTACATTGCATCTCTAACACACACACACACACACACAAAATCATATACACAATAAAAACAAAATTTTGAATTGTTTTGGTTTGTTTTTAGTTTGCTATAGATTGTGTGCACTTACTGGAGGGAGATAGTGAGAGAGAGAGAGGAAAAAAAACGAGAGGGCAACCTCCAAGAGAGACGATCACAGCTCAGTCCCTTCTCCTCCCCTGTCCTCTTGGGATTTTGAGCCTGCACGCACACACACCTGGCATGTTTATCAAGCCATAAGATCTGGGACTCAAACTGCATAGTTAGCCATTTGGGATCCAATTTCCACCACCTGGCTGGCCCCAAAACAAAGTTGTAATAAATACATGTCTTTATTATTTGAGTTATGTTTTAATCAATCCTTATCTATTTCTTTCTAAACAATTTAACCTGGGATCCACTAACTTAATGTCAGCTAGTTGGGAGATACTCTACGGTTTGAAAACCACTGCTCTAGATTGTAGACAGTATATAGGCTAAAAGTATTCAGTTCTGCCATTCATTTCTTTGTTACTAAAATATATTTCACCCTACTCTTACTATTGAAAATAACTGTTAGTAGTTTTTTTTTTTCCCCCCATTGGATAAAATAAGTAGCATCATGATATTTGATATTGTGGTGCTTGATCACAAATATCTGAGCTAACCCTTCAACTTGCAACAAAGTACTGACCTACTTTGGAATTACTTAAGGGAAGAAGCTGAACAATATTGCCAGGCATAAACTTTGCAAACAAGTGTTTTGCAAAGCCATTTTTAACAGCCTTAAGTTGAAGTTTTTAAATAGATAGCCACATTTAAATGTACCAGGGAAAAAAAATCTTTTAAAAGAAGTAGTTACTGAATATGCTTGTGAATAGAACAACCACTGTACTCCCAAGGTTCAATTTGTTTTTTTTTCTTATAAATGTGGTCTTTTAAAATAAGCTTTCTAAAGAGAATTACAAAAATATCCATATGACCCCCAATTATCTATTCTTGTTCTCTCTCCAAAAGAAATGTTTTTTAATATGGTCATGAGTAAACTATAAATATGTGTAAATTATTTTCCTAAATAGACAATGTATCCTATTTTTGCCTATATCAGTCCATAGTGATTTCTTGCATCTCTTTACTACCTATTACATAAACATCTTACTAGCCATGAAGAGAGACATAAAATGGTACAAAGTTTGTTTCTCTTATATTTTATGTGATTTTTCTTTCATGTTGCATCTTTGATGTTTGCATGAGTCATTAGTTTCAATGTTTTTTTTGTTGTTGTTATGTTCCACAAAAATTCATCAAGTTCCTGCAACGTAGCAGACATTGTGCTTCAAACCATTTTGCATGTGGATATTATTATCTTACATATATTGCAACATGTGAAATAATATGACAACCTAGGTATTGTTCATATTTATCTTAAAAGCCTATGTCAGAGAATGTTAGTATTCACCCAAAATCCATGTGCTCCTCAATATTTCCCACATTCCATTCATGTGTGAATAATTCTCACCAATAGAATATGGACAAAAGTAATGCATCATTCTGGCTGGAGACAGGAGAGACTAAGAGGGACATTGAGTATCTATTGCTGGAAATGAAGGACTTTGAAATGGTGCTATTTTAAATTGGAAGAAGCCTGAATCTCCAAGTCCCCACTTGGAAAAACCAGAATAGGTTACGAAACTGCATCAGTCTGTGACGTGAATGAGAAATATACCTTCATTGTGTTAAGTCACTGCAATTTGGGGGTTTATTTCTTACTGAAGCATAGCCTCTTTTATTCTGATTATTGCAGAGTAATTATTTTATTTTGTATGTTGATAAGTAGATCATTACAGATGTGTAAACAGTGTCAATCCTGACTCAATTATAAGATTCTTGAGAGTAGAGACTTAGCATTAATTTATATCCTTCTCAGTGTTCAGACCAACACTAGATATGGAGCAGGCCCTCAGTAAATATTTATTGAATGGATAAGTAAACAAACTAGGGATAGTTACAAGAAGTCATTAGTACAGAACCAGAGGAAATAACACATCCAGAATCAGAAGCAGGATTTAAATAAGAGAAGATTAAGGATTAACAAAAGAAAACTGCTGTTGAACTACCAAAATTTCTGTATTTCAAGCTCCCTTACTGGTGCCCAGTGGTAAGCTCACTTCTTTGATTTATTAGTACCAGGAGGATAGGTGTGGACTACTGAGAAAATCGTCAATCCTTTAAACACATCAATCTTTAGTCTCAAAACTACCAGGTCCCTGCCACTGAAGAATGACATAAGAGTTTTGGCTTAGTTATAACTCTTTGTGAGTCTCCTGTCTGTCTGATACTTCTTGACTCCAAGAGCATCTTCTTCATGGATTTGGTAGGATAATAATAATAAAAAATGCAAAGAAAGAGAGCATTCTGCATGTTAAAAAATAGAAATTATTTCTCTAATCATTATTGCCTTCCATTCTGTCATGTGACCTGGGTCGATTATTTTCATTTGCTCTAGGGCACACCAGCATTCCATATCCTGGACAGAGGCTGAAAATTATGGCTAACAGATATTCAGCTTGGGTACCAGACTGGGGAAAATGTGAATATATAAATTAATGGGTTTCCTTTTAAGGAGGTAAAATTTAGATACCTCCTGTAACTTTACTCTCAATTAATCTTAAAACCTACAAGCAGAATAATTAAGAATAGTTCACTGAAATGACAGAACAGGCATATATTTGCCTGGCATATAGATTATCCAAAAAATACTTAAAGAGAGATAATCCGTGAGTATATATTTACTACAAGAGAAAATTGTTATTGAGTGACATTCTCTTGTGTAAATATGAATAAGCCAGATACAAAAATGTATCAGAATTGAGAAAGTAAATCAAGCCCCAAAATAATTTCATCTTTTCCTTTTTGCATGGTCCGTTTATTTATTATAAAAATGCTATCTCTTAACATTTTCAGCACAGAGACAGAGAGATAGGTTTTGTTGTCTTCAGGTTGCAGATGAGGAAACTTCAACCCAAAGGTAAGACGATATGGCTTGCTCAGGGCTCCTTAGCTCCTCTGTGGTCAGGTTGGCTGGAGCTGTTCTGCTGACTCCTAGTCTGGAATTCTTTCCACTCCATCACATTTTAAGATGTAAAAGATCGTTACTCTAAGGCCATTCATAGATATGACAGCTCAGTGCGGGGGTAGGGAATGAACAAGCACACTTTGCCACTGTGATTCACTGATGGCTTGAGATGCCCTAATATCTCATTCAGGGCCGAGCACACTTGAGACACAAAGAAACACAGCACGGCTCCATCCATTTGATTTTTTTGGGCACAGCCCTCCCAGGCAATCAGGTACAGCACCCTCCCTTGCATAGTTGATGGCCTTTCCTGAAGGCTATCAAACATATCTGCTGAGACTGCACTAAATAAAATGGCTGTCACAAAGCCATCTGGTGCATTTGAGCTTTTTTTTCCCCTTTAAGATGCAAGTTTTCAGTTTGCACAGCACTTCAAATTCTTAATACACTTGACTAAGTCATTAATATTTCACTTTCATTACCATGTATTAATAACACAAGAATTTAGAATGATCTTGTTCATCTAACTCTTAGAAAACAAATAATTACATTCGTGCATATTGATTGTCAGATAACTAAAGATGTTTAGCCTGGAGCTATGAGAAATCCACCAGCAGGCCCAATTTTGGTTCTTAGCCATGTTCAAAGTACATCAAGCTGATGTCTATAAAACAATAGAGACAGCACGAGAGAAGTTCTGGAAAGGGGCAACCTTAAATGGACTCCCTAAAGGGCTCCATAATTGCTTAGAATGTGGTTCCTTAGCATGGGTTTGGAAGTCCAAAAGAACACTCAGGGAAAAGGCTAAGAACATAAAACTTTGTCCTCTGAGGTTTGTTTGACTTTATTTTGATTTTGGTTGGTGGGAGTGGGTGCTCATTAATTTTCCATTCCTTCTTTTTGCTTTGATTAAGGGAGGTAGAGTCTAACGGTGGAAAGAATGCTTTAGACAATGTTCAATAATTCGACATTGGCCCAGAAAAAAAAAAAAAAAAAGAGTAAGTGTATGCCTACTAATAGCTAAGTACTGGGCTAGATCATTGGCAATTTAGCCTGGACAAGTCAGTGTTGTTTTCTGCTTGCTAGTGGGAGAGACAGACAGTACACAAGTGAGCAAAGTGGTAAACATACTAATTCTAGACTGTAAGTGCTGTGAAGAAAATAAAACGACTGCTCTGATGTGTGTGTGTGTTTAGGAGAGAGAATCCCTTTAGATGGGAGTCAAGAAAAGCCTATTTCAAACAAAGATACTTGGGTTAAGATGAAGGATGAGGGGACCAGCAGTTAGCATAATGGCTATGTCGCTAGATTCCCATGTAGTCCACCACGGTTCAAGTCCTGGACCCGGTGGCTTAAATTCATGCAGGGTGTGTGTGCGTGCATGCCCAAGATCCCGAGAGGAGAAAGGAGGAGAAGGGATTGCGCTGTGGCCATACCTGCTGAGGGAGGGGGGGTGTTGATTTCTTGCTTCCTGTTTCTATGTCTCTCTCTGTCTTTCTGGCGAGCACACACGCCCTATAGCAAAAAACTCTCAAAAAAAAAAAAAAAGATGAAGGATGAGAGGCTATGCATGTAAGGAACTGGTGTGTCAAATAGGCATAGGGAACAGCTGTGCAAAGCCTTCAAGGGAAAAGAGTTCGTAACTGATTCTAGAAATGGAAAGAAAGATAGGATAGAGAAAAGAGGGGAAAAATGACATCAGATGCGGTTCCAGAGATAGGCAAGGGCTGGATTATGTAAGCCCTTTTAGGTCATGATCATGATCAAGGGTGTGGATTTTCTTTAAGTGCTGTGGGCATTGAAGCCTTGAGAGGTGTGAAGCAGTGGAGTGATATCAGAGGGGGTAGAAAAGAGTGGGAATCCAGTTTTTTACTTTAGACACCTAGTAGATGGTGATACTAATGACCACATCAGGGAAGGCTGGGAAAGGGAGAAGGGAGGGAAGATGAGAGACTAAAAGATTGAGCCTATCCAGATGCCCTAAGTAAAATGATAATTTGTTCTGTTGTACCTGGGACAGTTTAATTATGGCTGTTGTCTAGAATTATTGTCTCTTACTACTCTAAAAAATTGCCAATTTGGGCAATGAACCGTCTGGACATGCTAACTATCTACAATTCTTCTCTAGTTCCTTCCTTTACAAGGTCTTCAAGACTGGAAGAAGGTATTTTGCATCTCAGTACCTTGTATTTCCTGCCATTTTAAGGCCACTTGTCACTTTCAAGTGGATGTTGATGGTTCAGTTTATAAGAGGTGTGTTTTCTTTTCTTCTTTTGCCATCTCATGCTGCACACCACTGCTCACTCCTTACTAGCTCTCTAATAAATTATGAGGTTTCTTTCAATTATCAATGGGCATTGCTTCCCTGCGGGAAAGTTCACTGTACCCCACTATGAATATTTCTTTCTCACTCCATCCTCTTCTAGGAGTACAGAGTAAGAATGTAGACAACAGCTCGGGTTTAGCTAAAGAAGACTCGATGACTACTGAGGATTTCAAGACTCCTGTATCCTTGGATGCACAACCTCGAATACAGCCTTTGTGCTAGGATTTTGTGCTAGGATTTAGGATTACTCTCTTCCTTGAGTCTCCAGCTTCAAAAACTGTTTCCCTTTCTTAGTCTCTGAATCAAGTTTTTTGTTGTTGTCTTTAGGATTTTTCCTATGGTCCACGTGTGCTCATTGGAGAGGCTCAGAGAGAGTATGCCACAATCCCGTCTTCTCCAGTCTCGTCTCAGAATCTTGAGCACACATGTACACATGCCTAGCATAATTTTCAAGTTGTGCCTGGTCTGGAGTTCGAACCATCATTGCCATGTGGAAGTCCATTGCCTTAGCTACTGTGCCATCTGCTGGTCCACGGAATTGAGATCTTGCTCCCTCAAACCAGAGGTGTCAAAATTCAGTCTCCAAACTTAACAGGCAAGTCAGCCTTCAATAACTGAGGTTTTTCATCTCAATATTTTGTCTTCCTCCAGCTTTTTTTCATTTCTCCTTAATATATACCCTAAGTTTTTAAAATGTTGACTGACTTCTTCTACTATAAATTACAGGTTCTTACACTATGCCTTTGCCATGGGGACTCTTTCTGCTTTTAACTTTCATTTATTGAACCAATTCCTATTCAGCTTTCAGTGCTAAGTGCATTGTTTTTAGTGAAAACTACATCTCCTTACCATAATATCTATAGTTCTGAGGTTGGACTTAAATATGAAGATGGGAAATAAAATACCTAAATCTATAGAGTTAGGTGGTGGCGATATAGGAGAGACAAGACAATCGAACTTTATGCCCTGGCTATGTGAGCAGAAAAAACAGAGCTTCAAAACTTTCTAGAGATACCCACCAGCACCTTCCATTCCCATAAAAGCCCTCCAGGTCCTTAAACTCTGTCTAAACCTGGAGATCACATTCTTTTTTCCCTTCCTCTGAATTTGCAGAACTGACAGAAAGGAATCTCTGTTCAAAAAGCTGGCTTAGAGGGGAGAACACTCTTTTTAATAAGCAGATGGTCTCTATAGATGAGGGAGTGTTAACATTAAAAGCATATGCTCGGTACCAGGGAAGGACAAACACAAAAGAGGATCACAAGGCACATGGTCTCTGTAAACAAGTAGTCTTTGTGGAAGCTTCCCATGTGAGGGAAACAGCTTTACGGGGTGGTAGGACAAAACTCGCCTGAATAATTTTGACTTCATCTGCAAGACTGTTTACCTGACATGAATTATAATAGCACATTACCAAGAAACGACATCTGCAGAGATGATAGCTAGATGAGCTTGTGTTTATTTGTTTGGTTTTGTTTTCCATCCCATTTTGATGAAATAGAAGCATTAGAAAATAGTCACAGTGATCTTGCACTTGATCTCTGTTTGTAGCAGAGAAATATAACTGACTTTATGTCAACATTTGGTATTTTCTGTGCAGATGTATAACGTGTGTAGAAGAAAACTAAAACAGGTTTAAAGATAGTCCATTTGTTATTACTCCAATGGTGTAATTTCTAGTTAATGTGCTACCTTGATTTTAGAGCAAGAATCTCTGTCAAAAAGGAAGAGAATTGAGTAGACAAGACACTCCTTGTAAAAAAATATTTAATTGTGATTTGATTAACTTTATCAGGTTCATCCTATTCTTATTTCAGTTAGTGGGAATTGATGTAGAGGCATTACTTATGTTTTTATCAGTTAATATTTATTTTCTTTTTGTGCAAAAAGAAAGCATGTAGAGGTGATGAAAAAGAGGAACTGAGCTAAAAATATAATGCAATGAAATAGGACCTGAATTAGAAGTTAAAATATCCTGATTTGCCACTATTTATCTGAGGGACCTTGATTAAATTCCTACTATTAGTGTTGGCTTCATTTCTAAAAAAAAAAAAAAAAAATTGCCAGAGGGCACATGGCTCTCTTTGAGAAAGAAAAAGAGAGAGCGAGAAGAGAAAGCACTCCTCAACGGCGTGTGATCCTATCACTATCCCTTCTCCTCCATTTCTCCCTCCTATTGAGATTTTGGGCATGCCTGGTAAGTTTTTAGGCTGTTGGGGCTAGGATTTGAACTGTGGTCAGTCATGTGGGATTCAGCTCCCTTAACTATGAGGCAATGGGGTTGGCCTAGCTTCATTTCTTTGACTACAAAAGAAAGAAGTTAATATAAGGGATCATAAACTCAAATTTCTACATGGTGTCATACATGAATAAATCTGCCCAGATTTAAGACTATAGGGAGTAGTGAGGCTTGTGATGAACTAAAGAACACAAATCTCCTTTAAATGGGCAGTGGCTGCTAAACCCTTTCCAAATATTGCTGTGAAGGGATGGAGAGACACGTGTTTACAGAGCTTCTAATTTTTCCGATTTTAAAGGTAGAAATCTAGATTTTGGGTGAAGTAGATGAGTTTTGTTTGTTTCTTTGTTTGTATGAAGGTGGATAATTTTTTTTTTTTGAAAGGTTTTTGCTATAGGGCACATGCGCTCGCCAGACAGAGAGACAGAAAGTGAGAAATCACCCCCCAGGGGGGATGGCCATGCCACAATCCCTTCTCCATTCTCCTCTCGGGGGTCTTGGGCACGCACGCACATGTGCCCGGTGTGAGTTTTAAGCCACTGGGTCCGGGACGTGAACCGTGGTTGACTACATGGGAGCCCAGGGACATAGCCATTATGCTAACTGCTATTCCCTTAAGGTGGATAATTTATTTAAATAAAAATAGAGAAGCCAGAAGAGAAAAATGAGTGGGCGAAATAATCATGTCAATAGGCTTTGTGAGATAAAAGTGAGGAACTCTTGTCTAAATTATCTCCGGGATCTTTTGTAGTTTTAAAATTCAAGAATTCTAAGGTAGAAATTACAGCAACAAAAAATTTGTATCTGTTTTAAAAAGACCCTGTAATTTTTTAGTGATCTGAAGAGAAATAGGCTGTCATAGATTTTTGTGTGTTCATTCAATGATGAAGGTGCTGAAGGAGAGGCTGAATGGCCATTGCTGGGAATTTGGTAGAGGGTATTTCATATTTAGAATGTGTGTCTATGTATGTATGTACATATATATACACATATATATATATATATATATGTATATGTATACACACACATAGATGAAAAAGATAAGAGCTAAACTAAATTTCTTCATCAGTTCTGATTCTGTGTCTGTGAATCTAGCTTTGTACTCATTCGCACTTCTTTTATTTCCTCTTCTTTTGTTTCTTTCTCTTTTTGGCCTTATATTTAGTTATTTTACTGTGATTTTTTTTTTTATGGAGTAAGAAATCTTAATTTTTAAAAGTCTGGGGTAGGAAGAGGTAGCAAGGAGTTTGAAAGAAGGTATAAAGAAGGGGAGGAAAGTTAAGGGAGTTGAATTATCTGCATATACTATTGTTAGGAAAGTCTGTTATTTCAAGCTTGACTTATCTTTATTGTGGACATAAAAGATGATCAGGGAGTATGATGTCAGTGCATCTACTCTCAATAATTGATATGATGAATAATCTCAACCTTCCAACACCTTCTGTATCTCCCCACATCTCAAGAAACTTCATTCATCAGCCACGTTTGAAATGTTTAAGTAATCTCAGTGATGTATGGAACTCTGACACTCCCTTGTTAGAAATTCGTGCTACTAACATTCTATCAAATTAAAAAGCCACTGAGCTCTTGTGCATAAAATTATCATAAATTACCTTCTGAAGGTTCATTGCTGTTTGGAATGTTTAATTGCTCACTCAGCTGAACTTTAACAGCTCAGTATTATTAATCAACTTGTCAAAAGGTTTTCCATTATGTAGTTTCTAGATGGAATTGGGGAAGGTACAAACTTGTGCTTAAGTTGGTCTGATTATAGCAAATCACCAACAAATCTTGGTAGAGTTTGGCATTTTTTTTTCATTAATTGTGATATTTTTATAAAGGATTCATAGGGATATTGGGTTCTCCTATAATTTTCAATAAAGTCATGAACTTCTTTTTAAAGTAGATATTTGTACTGACCATTTAAGGGCCAAAGAAAGCAGATATGAATGATCATACACAATCCTATTGAATTATGATAAACATGATAGATTATCTACAAAAAGTTATCTACAATATATTTCTATGGTAGTGTTTAATGTGATTTTATTGTACTCTTGCTTAAACACAGTGTTTGGAAAAATATATACTTTAGAAAATTGAATTATGCTCAGTGTACCTTTATAATGATAGCAGGACTGTCTCATTTTCTAAAACAGTAAATTTTTTTTCTTTGCCTAAATTAGCAAAGCTACATTATAAGTGAAAACATTTTTTTGAGTTCTAATTTCTTCAACTTTCAGTCCTTATAAACAACTATCTAAAGATTGGTGGTATACATGGTTACAACTTTCCTAAGCTCCAGAATATGAAAATACTTTAATGAAAATAAAAATAACCCATATAATACTGTGTATTATTATTTCCTGTTCTTTCTTAATTGCCCCCTCTGTCCCTCTTTCTTTCTGTAATTTTTTAAAAATTGTGTAACCATGTAACAAATTAGCTTGCAAAATCATGTTTTCAGGTAGCCATGTATTTTCACATTTATAAAGTTAGTTTGTATCTAGAAACTCAAGAAATAAATAACACCCACCAAAGGAAGGTACCATAGCAATTGGTGGTAGGTGTGGAAAGGTGGGGATATTCTTAAGAGTATTATTCTGGGGAACCAGCAGTTAGCGTAATGGCTATGTTGCTGGACTCCCACGTAGTCGACCGCGGTTCGCGTCCCGGACCCGGTGGCTTAAAACTCACGCCGGGTGCGTGTGCGTGCGTGCCCAAGATCCCGAGAGGAGAATGGAGGAGAAGGGATTGCGGCGTGACCATCCCCCCTGGGGGATGATTTCTCGCTTTCTGTCTCTATGTCTCTCTCTGTCTGTCTGGCGAGCGCACGCGCCCTATAGCAAAAATCTCTCCAAAAAAAAAAAAAAAAGAAGAGTATTATTCTGGAGATCCAAGATGGCGGTCAGCAGGAGGCTGATGAAGGAGCTTGAAGAAATCTGCAAATGTGGAATGAAAAACTTCTGTAACATCCAGGTTGATGAAGCCAATTTATTTACTTGGCAAGGGCTTATTATTCCTGACAACCCTCCATATGACAAGGGGATCTTCAGAATCAAAATCAACTTTCCAGCAGAGTACACATTCAAACCAACAAAAATCACATTTAAAACAAAGATCTATCACGTGAACATGGATGAAAAGGGGCAGGTCTGTCTGCGAGTAACTAGTGTTTAAAACTGGAAGCCAGCTACCAAAACCTACCATGTCCCTCATAGCAGTGGTGAACAACCCTCAGCCTGAGCATCCGCTCTGGACTGACCTCGCTAAAGAATACTCTAAGGACCATAAAAAATTCTGTAAGAACGCTGAAGAGTTTACAAAGAAATATGGAGGAAAGCAACCTGTGGACTAAACTCTGCCATGATTGATTCCAGCAAGTGTGAGCAGGGACACTGAGCAGTGCATCAGACACCTCACAAAGCAGGACTCTGTGGAAAATGGACACGTGCCACCGCCTGTTGTTCACTTGTGGCAGTTACTAACTTTCTACAGTTTTCTTAATCAAAAGTGGTCTCGGTAACCTGAAAAGAAAGGATTAAAAATTTAAGATGTTCTAGTTCTGCTTTCTTCGTTTTAAAAAAATGACTGCTTCAATCTACTTCAAAAGAACGGTGTTTCTTTTCTTGTCCAAATGTACCCAAAATCTTCAAGTAACATTTAGCCTATAAGATTTTAAAGAAAAGGGTTGTGGTTCCCCCACTTCCCTCTACCCTTGCAGCTCCCACTTTCTCGCATTCAGTTTTCTTTTAGTCATTCCCCAGACCCAGGCCCCATCTCCTCCGCAAAGAGACGTTCAGTGGCTTCTTCTAAAAGTGCCACCTCATCCACGTGGGAGTTGGTCACATTCTCCAGACTCTATGACAGCCTTTTAAAAAAATGTAAAACAAGCCAGTCCAGTTACAGCCCCCCCACACCCACTACCCTCAGCCGAGCCGGAAGGGAGGGCAGCTGTCTACTGGGACTCCAGCTAGTATCACAGGAACTCTGACGACATGGGACGTGGGGCACCCCCTTGTCAGCCCACGTGCTCAGACTGTCGCCTGGCCTGCCTAGGAACACCTGGCAATCAGATACAAGGCCTGCAGTCATCTCGAGGGCCTGCTAGCCAGAGGACACCATCCGTGCATGTGGGGGATGCGTTTCTCGCCAGAAAGCCTCCTGAGGTACGTTGGCACACCTCCCTGTAGTCATTCTAGAAGATCGTTGGTCGTCACAGGCCAGGCTAGAGCCAGGATGCCCACTTGAAACTCCATGCTCTTCTGGCAGTCAGCTCCCAGGAACGTGCCTCAGAGCATGCCTGCCAATGCCTCCGAACTGCAGCCACACCACAGTCAGCCTGCAGCACCTAAGCCCCTTTGCAAGATCGGATTGGCGGGACTCCGCTGCGGTCAGGTCCCAGGTCACAGGCGCCCCTGCTGGCCTCTGTCTTGGGACACAGCAAAACGGCCTTCCCTCTCCCCTCGGACTCACAGCCTTTGCCGAGTCGGGCTCCACCGAAGCTCACCCAGTAATATCCTTTAAATGTGTTTTATATTATTTTGACTGCCTTTCTTTTGTAGAAATAAAAATTGACCTTAGAATTTCTCATAAAAAAATTAAGAGTATTATTCTGAGTCTAGTGATACAACTAAAATATATAAGAAGCAAATGACTGCCTTATATAGCCACAAAAGTAAAACCTGGAATTTCAGGGATCCTATTACTGAATTGAAGCTGTAGTTCCACACATGGATGATGATTAATTTTATTGAAAAGATGTTTGATATCAAAAACTTATCCTTCTTTGTTGTAAAAGAAACAAATTTTTCCAGAAATTCTTCCTAAAAGAAAAAAATTTCTGGGACCAACAGTTAGTGTAATGGTTATGTCGCTGAACTCCCATGTAGTCAACTGTGGTTCGAGTCCCAGAGCCGGTGGCTTAAACTGACGCTGGGCACGAGTGCATGCGTGCCCGAGATCCTGAGAGGAGAATGGAGGAGAAGGGATTGCCATGTGGCAATCCCCTTGGGGGGGGGATGATTTCTCACTTTCTGTCTCTCTGTCTCTCTCTGTCTTTCTGGCAAGCACACATACCCTATAGCCAAAAAAACCTCTCCAAAAAAAAAGAAAGAAAAGAAGAAGGGAACCAGAAGTTAGCATAATGGCTATATCACTGGATTCCCATGTAGTCGACTGCAGTTTGTGTCCCGGATCCGGTGGCTTAAAACTCACGCCGGGCACATGTGCATGCGTGCCCAAGATCCTGAGAGGAGAATGGAGGAGAAGGGATTGCAGTGTGACCATCTCCCCTGGGGGGCGATTTCTCGCTTTCTGTCTCTATGTCTCTCTCTGTCTGTCTGGTGAGCGCATGTGCCCTATAGCGGGGAAAAAAAAAAAAAAAAAGGAGAAGAAAAAAAAATTCCCAGTGAGAGTTTAGTATATTTACCTTATCACTTTTCATGTGGCAACATACCCATTGAAAAACAAGACAGATACAACTGGATCCTGAGATGACTACACATTCATCTTTCTGCCCATACCTCTCTTTATCCACCCACCCAAAGCCAGCATAACACAATTTTATTCAAGATCTCTATTAATAACATGTGATAATGTTAATACCAAAGACTATAATCTTCCCTATGCCTTCTTTCTTGCCATCACTGTTCTTATCATTACCTGCCCTCTTCTGACCTGAAAAGAGTGGTGCAACTAGGAGGGAAAATATATAGTTTAAGTAAGATTTTGTAATAGTTAAAATGATATAAATGGATGCTAGTGTATCACTGAGTAAAAATTTGCACTAAAAAGGGAACACTGGTGCTGGGATGTACATCTTTTATGGAAGTAATAGTAAACATCTTTTAATGGTATTAGTTGGAATTGTATTAGGCTGCAAGTAACAGAAAATCCAGTGAATAGTGACTAAACCAGGATTTTATTTTTCCCATATAACAAAAGGACAGAGGAAGGCTATTGCTGCTATTGATTCAGTTGCTCAAAGATGTCACTGAAAACCCAAACTCTTTTTCTACAGTTTTGTCCACTGTCCTCACTGTATTGACATTTTGTTCACTTGCTCATTATCCCATGTTTGGGAATGGGTTTTCAGTTAGCCAGTCAACTGTGTAAGCAACAAATTAATCAATTCTCTTTAACATTCATAAGATGAAATATCACTATGAGGACTCTTAATTTTTATTCAATTAGTCAGATTTTCATTTTAACTTCTCTACAATTTACAAGATAATTTAAAATGTAGATGAAAATTTTTGGGGAAAAAAGAACTAACAGCAAGTTAAAAGAAGCTCATTAAGAGGACCAGCAGTTGGTATAATGGCTGTCGCTGGGCTCCCATGTAGCCGACTGTGGTTTGAGTCCTGGAACTGGTGGCTTAAACTCATGGCAGGCATGTGTGCGTGCATGCCCAAGATCCCAAGAAGAGAATGGAGAAGGGATTGTGGCATGGCCATCCTCCTGGGGGATGATTTCTTGCTTTCTGTCTCTTTCTGTCTTTCAGGCGAGCGTACACACCCTATAGCAAAAACCTCTCAAAAAAAATCAAAAAAGAAGAAAAAGTTTTAATTTGTTTTGTCTTTTCCAATTGTAGAAATGATTATTAAGACTATATTGCTTTACTTTTCCAATTTACAGGCAGGGAAAAATTTGATTATTACATTCAGAAGAATTTGCCATCAATGAGAATTTGAAGCCCCAGAATGGGTAAACTTCTTTGAAAAGCTATAAGAACACCTTAGAAAACAATGTATTTAAATAAGTCAGGCAGACCTTCCTTTGAATTAGGTTGCATGAAATGATCTATTGAGGTCCTACTTAATTTGATGTCTCTTTGGTTCTGTAGTGCTAAATTTTGGTATGATCGACTAGAATGCCTTAGGACTAAATTCCACTCATTGATTTTGGTATAATATAAGGGAAAAAAACCTAAAAATTACCTCTTTATGCACCAGTTGCAGCAGCTGGAATTTTTCTCCAGGCTTTGTAGTGATGCATACTAGGGAGTAGAATGGCACTCATAGTGTAAATTTTCTTTAGTGCATGGATTATTGATTTAATAGATCACGACAATCTATTTTGTCAGACCGGCTACCACATGAGTTCTGAGTCAGCAGGCAGATGAGGCTTATAAAATATTTGCTGCTAAAAAAAGCTGCTGCATAAGATGAAAGTAAAGCTCAGTATTGTTATAGTCCGTTTCCTGATAAGTAAGGTTATCATAACCCAAGAGCCAGAATCATTAGAGGAAAAAAATGTAAGCATTTTGCTGTTTGCTTTAGCTTTTGTCTCCTGAATATAAATTTTACCTAGAGGAAGAAAAAACAAATTTTGAGTCTATTAAGGATGTATAATATAAAGGATGAAATGGCATATAGTTACATTCTTCATTGTTAAGGGCAGAGTTGTCAGATTATGGAAAACAGACTGATTTGACTATTTTGTTTTAGGGAGTTTATTGAATAGCAAAGGGAGGCAAGGCTAGACGGAAGAAAAAGTCAAACTGTGACAGAATTCCAACAGTAGCTTCAGGAAACTCACAGGGAACTCTGAAGGTGGGCTATTTCTTTAGAAAAGTACAAATGAAATCAAGGGTATAGAGCCTTTATACCCTTGTATTGGTCAATCATTGGATGTGATCATTTTCTGGGTAAGGGACATAAACTTTTGTCTAACAGGTCCCTTTGACCAAGAACAATTCTTGGGAATGGTGGAAACTGAGGAATTAAATGGCTTGGTCATGAGAAGATCTAGGGTTCTCTGTAGCAACTTGTACAGTACACTCTTACCATTCAAGTCCATTTGCTTCATATACTACATTCTTATTTAGCAGAAATTGCTCTGTCCTGGTTGGTCTTTCCTTGTGGAAACTGTAAGGTGAAAGTTTGGATGAAGAATATTCTAATCAGGAGAGCTGGCCTCAAAGCTATAACTGATAGTCTCAACTTGCTCCTCAAATAAGCATTGTAAATTTCCCTTAACCCTTGATTTACAATTCTACTAGTTCTTGTGGCTTACCTGAAAGGGCTAGTGGTTTCTCAACTATGAACCTATGGTAACCATGCTCTTCATATTCCATGGCTGAAGTACTTGCCCATTTACTATTAGAACAGGCCACTGGAGAACCAAGAGATGCCCAAGTGAATATCCTTGGTTCCAGATGTGTTTTTGTACTTGTCTTCTTTGTTAACAAACAAACAAACAAAAAACCTATTGTCTCCCAATTATCAAGGTAAATCTACTCTGTTGAGATGGTGACTTCTTTTCTTACCTTTAGATCTGAGGATCTCAAAGGAACCAAGAGATACTTAAAGTTTAAATTTATTGGAACTCTGGGTATATCCTGAGAATCAGAAGCCAGGCCATCCTCAGTGGTATCGTTAGTAGCATGCTGAACTGCAATGCCACATGGCTGACCATGGGTTTGGATTTCCCACTCAGCTGACCTGAAACATACTGGGTGTACCTGTGTATTCCCCAAATCCAAATGAACAGTAGGACCTAGAGAACAGAATAATTAAATTATGAGATCCTGTTGAAGGTACTTCTGTGTCTCTCTTTCACAAGCATGAACACACATTCTCTGTCATGAATTAAAAACAAATACATCAATAAACTTTTTTAAAAGTCAAAATTCCATTTTAGATACTGCTCTACAGGACTCTGGTACCAGCTCTCAGAGTTCAGGATCTTGGGAAAACAGACTTGATTGATATTTGAATGCAGATGTTATTGGAACACCTATGAGGGAGTGAGGAATGACTTCAAAATTACTGAAGAAAGTAAGACTGAAATCCAAAGATTTACTGAAACCAACAATAGTGA
This sequence comes from Tupaia belangeri chinensis, assembly GCF_000334495.1. NCBI lineage: Eukaryota > Metazoa > Chordata > Mammalia > Scandentia > Tupaiidae > Tupaia > Tupaia belangeri. The sequence continues at coordinate 1,866,979 of NW_006159520.1, forward strand.
ACAGATAATTCTCCATAATCTTTGGGATATAGCAAAGTAGTCATAAGAGGAAAGTTTATGAGAATCAGGGCTCACAAAAAAAAAAAAATAGAAAGGTGGCAAAAAATAACCTAATGATACATCTTGGGATTAGAAAAACAACAAAAACAAACAAAAAAATACCTGAAGAAAAGAAATAGTAATGATTAGAACAGAAATAAATGAAATAGAGGGACCAGAAGATGGTGTAATGGTTATATCGCTGGACTCCCATGTAGTCGACTGCAGTTCGAGTCCTAGAACTGGTGACTTAAAACTTAAAGCATATATCTCTGTGATACACAACAGACCAAATTTGAAGTCAATTACAGTTACTAAACACCTGCAAGACATAAAGCCCTGAACCAGGTGATGTAAGGACAAAAAGAAATAAGATGTGATCTGTGGTCTTCAGGGGCTCATATTGTAAAATGTGTTCACCATTGGTTAGGCAAACATAAGAAATAAACTTTTATCCATGCCAACCTAGATAAAAGAGGATAAAAATAAAATAGCTTTTTTTTTTTTTGGAGAGATTTTCACTGTAGGGCGCGTGCGCTTGCCAGACAGACAGAGAGAGACATAGAGACAGAAAGCGAGAAATCACCCCCCAGGGGGGATGGTCACGCCGCAATCCCTTCTCCTCCATTCTCCTCTCGGGATCTTGGGCACGCACGCACACGCGCCCGGCATGAGTTTTAAGCCACCGGGTCCGGGACACGAACCGTGGTCGACTACGTGGGAGTCCAGCGACATAGCCATTACGCTAACTGCTAGTTCCCAAAATAAAATAGCTTTTAATTCTGACTGATATAGCTATCATAGTTCAAGAAAGTATTAAAACAATCTGACTTTGTCACTTCTAACTTTGAATCTTCCCAGAAAAAAATGACTTCATAGGGCTTTGTTTTACATCTACTCACTTAACTACCTACTTATCTATTGGATCATTGGGAAAGTCTTGACACATTTTTGCATAGAAAAATATATAAAAATGCATCATGATTTTTCTGATGACACTGCATTTATATTTTTACTTATCTATCTAGAATGTTAATTTACTCCAATTATAAGCCAATACAGAAGAGTAAAATATCCTCTTTTCCACCCTTTGTAGCACAAAATGGCCTACATCTCTAAAACCCAGTTGCCACAAGGACTAAACTTTTTGAAAGGAGTTGAACCATAACTTTTTTTGGGGGGGAGAGGATTTTGTTATAGGGTGCGTGCGCTCACCAGAAAGACAGAGATAGAAAGCGAGAAATCACTCCCCGGGGGGGGATGGCCACACCGCAATCCCTTCTGCTCCATTCTCTTCTTGGGATCTTGGGCACATATGCACACTCACTCAGTGTGAGTTTAAGCCACCAGGTCTGGGACTTGAACCACAGTCGGCTACATGGAAATTCAGCAACATAGCCATTACACTAACTGCTGGTCCCAAGGGCCATAACTTTTTGATCTGGGTACACAAACTGTCTTCATGCAGGTGATTCACAAACATCTGTTTTGGACTAAATATATACTTTGTCTAGATTTTTTACTAGCTATATCTGACTGAGACAAGTTCACTGTAATTTGGAAGAGAGTTTGATTCTTAAATCACTTTGCCTGCTAAAGTTTTGTCTGGACCCTATTAGACCAATGCACAGATTTCAAGGCCAAACATGGCAGCAACAACCAGACTGCCAAGTTTACCCACACTATATACAATAAAATGGTGATTCACAAGTTGTTTTCAGTTTTGTAGATCTCACTGAGTTTGAAAAAAATAAACTGTCTCAGAGGTGTGAAAAATAAGTTAATACTTGGGGACCAGCAGGTGGCATGTTGGTTAAGGCGCTGTACACTCCCACATGGCAGACCATGGTTCAAATCCCTAGACCTGGCAGCTTGCTTTCTTGCTCTTGCTCTCTCTTTCTCTGTGTCTCTCTCTGGTCAAATTAAAAATAATTGAATGAATAAATAAAATTAAATAAATAATTATTAAAAAAATAAGTTAATACATAGGAAAAGGAAATGTCTGTCATGAATGCATGGCTCTCAGAGAACTAAGCAATAGCCAATCCTTGTCCTTAAGTAAGTCTTGTAAAAGTCATAAAGCAATAAGACAAAACTCTAGAGACAAAGTCTTGCCCACTCATGCCATTCATATATCCCAGTATTTCTCTGAAGTAGTTTAGTAGCATCTATTAAACTGACAAGGATCAGGTTTTATTTTAGATGGCAGAGAAATTTTCCTAGTATATCAGCTATCCCGACCCTCAGGCTCCCTGGGGGAGGGAGTGAGAGATGGGACAAACACACGCACACACAATATGAGGTGCTGATTAAGTCTTCTTCCTCCGTCTTCCGTTTATTGAGGAGAAATGGCGAGTTACATGCAGCTGGTGGGCACCAATTGGTTGCCTGAAATGCAAATGAGATAGAACAGCATGAAGCAATCATTGATGTGCATGGATCTCTCCCGTTGCCTAGAAACCCAACCACTTCCTGGGAGAACAGTTGGTCACATGATTTCTTAGAAACAGTTTGCTCAGTGAGGAAGTGAAGCCTAATGATTTCCAAGATGGTGGATAGCTTAAGATGGCGGATAGTTCAAGATGGCTTCTGTATGCAGTGACCTCCAGATGTCCCCCTTTTTAATTTTTTCAAAGAGAGGAGAAAAACCTGGGAGAATCATGCCTGTCTTAGGTTGGAGTCGTTTTTAGAGCCACATGTCTATTCTTACCCGTCATTGGAGAATTCCATTGCAATGATGGGTTTCCTGTCTTAGGTGGGAGGACTGTATAGCTGTTACAGGCTCAGACTTTCTTACCCATCTTTGGCTAACCACTTCCTGGGAGAACGGTTGGTCACATGATTTTTGAGAAACAGTTTGCTCAGTGAGGAAGTGAAGCCTAATGGTTTTCAAGACAGTGAATAGCTCAAGATGGCAGATAGCTCAAGATGGCTTCCGTATGCAGTGCCCTCCACAGTTAGCAATGAAACAGGCATTGCAGTATTAAATAGCTTAAAATGAGTAGTTCGAGGGCTATGTAGAACACCTGGTAGATAGGTAAATCAGTGTGTACAGGTATATTAAGAAATCTTAAGCATCTATTCTACCAAGGAAATCTAAAACGTGGACTGGAACAAAATCTAAGGACAAAACTCAAATGTTTCATGAGATGAGATGGTATATTTAATTTCGTAAGAAAATGCAGTATTGGGACCAGCAGATAGCATAATGGCTATGTCACTGGACTTCCATGTAGTTGACTATGGTTCAAGTCCCAGACCTGGTGGTTTAAACACACCAGGCACATGTTTGTGCGTGCCCAAGATCCCAAGAGGAGAATGGAGGAGAAGGGATTGTGGCGTGGCCATCTCCCCCGGGGGTGGGGTGGGGTGTTATTCCTCACTTTTGCTGTCTCTCTGTCTCTCTCTGTCTTTCTGGCAAGCACACGCACCCTATAGCAAAAACCTCTCCAAAAGAGAAAAAGAAAAAAGTACAGTATTTATAGAACTAAGTATAAATCATTTAGCATTTATAAATGGGAACCTGTTAACTCTAAATTCTTTATATGCATAAAAGGTAAGCCTAGGCACTGATGATTTCAGATGATTGATGTTTAGAAAATCAATCTTTGGACTAGCAGATGGCATTATGATTCCATCACTGAACTCCCACATGGCTGACTACATTTTGAATCATGGACCTGGAGGCTTGAAACTCACACCAGGCATGTGTGCATGCATGCCCAAGATCCTGAGAGGGAAATGGTGAAGGGATTGTGGCACAGCCATCCTCCCTGGGGTGGGAGGGGGAAGTGATTTCTCATTTTCTCTAACTATGCCTCTCTCTTTCTCTGGTGAATGCACACATCCTAAGGCAAACAAACACTCTTAAAAAAAGAAAAAACAATCATAATAATTTTAACAAATATTTATTAAATACTTCAAATAGATAGATCCTTATTACATACTTATTTGTTGAAGGCACTATGCTTGGCCTAACAAGAGTATTCAAGGAGCAAGATAAGACAGAGTCAATTAATAAGCAGTACATTTACTAAATTTTTGTAATGCATATCTAAAAAAAGATTTTCAGAAGAGTGAGAGAGTTTATCCAGAAGGGAAAATTATAAAGCACTTCATGAAGTAGGCAGCTGTGGCATTTTAACAAGAATGGGAGGGGGGCAGAATATTTCTGAATGGGAGGACAATAGTAAAAACAGATGAATAGACAGGAAATGAGAGGTATGTTTGGGACATCAGGTATAGATAATTTTTGCTTAGTTTGTAGAAATGTTGTAGGGAGATAGAAATTCAGTCTGAAAAGGAAGTTGGGCAATATTGTAAAGATCCTTAAACTTCAAGTTAAGAGATTGATTGAGGGTTGTATAACAGGGTTTCTCTACCTTGGCACTGTGGATATTTTGAACCACATAATTCTTTGTTGAGAGTTGTCTTGTGCTTCACCCCTGGTCTGTGGCATTCTTCCTTACTTATCTCTCTCTTCTGACAACCAGAATGTCTCCAGATTACCATACTCCCTGGTTGGCAAAAATCACCTGATTGAAAAACCACTGTGTTTGACAGTGAGAATCTGGGAAGGTTTGATAATATAATGGAAGACAAGCTTTTCCTTAACTTCCACATCTAATTTGTCAAAAGTGATCTAAACTTGGGACCAGCAGTTAGCGTAATGGCTATGTCGCTGGACTCCCATGTAGTCGACCGCAGTTCGAGACCCGGACCCGGTGGCTTGCACTCACGCTGGGCGCATGTGCGTGCATACCCAAGATCCCGAGAGGAGAATGGAGGAGAAGGGATTGTGGCGTGACCATCTCCCTGGGTGGTGATGTCTTCTTTCTGTCTCTATGTCTCTCTCTGTCTGTCTGGCAAGCACACATGCCCTATAGCGAAAATCTCTCCAAAAAAAAAAAAAAAGTGATCTAAACTTTTCCAAAATGTGTCTTGAGTTCTTCTCTTGCATCACTATTGCTACTTACTTAGGAAAGGCCCTTCACCATTCCCACAGAGATTCTGCAATAGCCTCTTACCATCTTCCTATCCTAGGACTTTTCACCTACTAGCCATTTTTGTACTCCTTTCAAAACATAAATCTGATCATGTTACCACTCTACATAAAATGACTTAAAGACTCTGCTGTTTTTGTGGTAGATTCAAATAGGTAACATGGTCTTCTTACCTGTACAACTTCATTATTGGGCTTCAGGGGTCCAGAAAAAAAATTGATAATGAACCAGGGTTACATAATTAGAAATGAAGTTAAAATAGGTAGCATCAATCTCATATCACTCTGGTTTGTTTTAAGTGCTAATAGCTCAGATGTCACTGAAATGGCATTGTGAAATCTACAGGTAATCATCATCACTCATTCTTGGGACAAAGTTAGAAACCCAGAACCCACTGTCAAGAGTAGTGGGCAATCTGGCTGTGAATTATTGAACTTTTATAGGGTTATAGATTGAACAGCCTTCATCTAAAATACTTGAAATCAGAAGTGTTTCAAATGTCAGATTATTTTGTATTTTAGGATATTTGCATGTTCCTTATGAGACATCTTGGAAATAGAACCCAATTCTAAACATAAAATTCATTTATGTTTTCTATAAATATTACACATACCGAGGGCAATTTTATACAGTAGTTTGGTGTTGCAGCATTTTGCCTGTGATTCATCAGAGGAGATCAGGTGTAGAATTCTCCATTTGTGTTCATGTCAACACTCAGTTTGGGTTATGAAGCAGTTCAGATTTTAGATTTTTGAATTAGGGATGCTTTACCTGTACTAACTAAAATATAAGGCATTAAGTTAAATTTGATATTAAATAAACAATGAATGACTTTTATTTTAAGCAATTCACATGCAATATTTGAGTTGTACACTAAAAATAGTCAGTTATCTGAAATTCAAATTTAACTAGATATCCTGTATTTTATTTACTGAAACTTCAAACCTAGTCATTATCACTTTGATATTTTTTGCCTGTATATTTCCTAAAAGGGAAGCAGTGAAGTTTGATTGATTGTCATTGGTAACTAATATGTTCTTCAAAGACTTGGGTCTTCTGTAGAGTACTTATACACAAGAGACTTGCTGGCTTTTGAAATAACCTCTACTAACTACTTTGTGGAATGAAAAGAATTAATCAAATGCTGATAGCTGCTTATATTATATTGGCTTATCAATACTTACATTTTGTGAAGGAACTCTATTTCTGCCTACTAATAAACATTTAATCTGCTAGTGACTACTTCTGGCCTCATTTAGAATGAGAGTCCTTGACCTGAAAAGCCCTTGAAATTCTGAATATTTTACATAAAATTTGTGACATTACACAATTATTTTCTGAGAAAGGATGTATATTTTTGATAGATTTTTTTTTTCTTTTTTTTGAGGGGAAGAGGTTTTTGCTATAGAGCGCATGTGCTCGCCGGAAAGACAGAGAGAAAGAGAGACAGAAAGCAAGAAATCACCCCCTAAGGGGGATGGCCATGCTGCAATCCCTTCTCCATTCTCATCTGGGATCTTGGGCACGCACGCACACGCACCGAGCATGAGTTTTAGCCACCAGGTTCAGGACTTCAATTGCTGTCAACTACATGAGAGTCCAGCAACATAGCCATTAGGCTAACTGCTGGTCCGTAGTTTTGATAGATTTTAAAGAGGTTCAGCATTATAAAAAGGGGAAATAATGTTCTTAGAGTCCCTTTCCAGAGAGTACCAGATCACAAGTAAAATTTGAAACCTTTGCCTCTTACAGAATCCACTTGTCAATTATCAGAAGGTTTTTTGATCACAAACTAAAAAGAAAGCTCTGAACATAGAAAAAAATTTTTAAGTAAGTACTAGCTTAAAAATAAGTACAGAAGTTCTTAAGTTATTTTCTATCTTAAAGGAAAAAAAGAACAAAAAGAAAATTTGAATGTGGAATTTTCTGGAAACAATTTCTACATCTGTTAAAGGTCTACCCTTTTACAGGTCTATACATTTGAGAACTGGCTATTCCTAGGTCTGACATGTGCCACCTTAACACTTTGGTATGGGTGTAATGGAAAACATGTTTTCTCTGCCTTAACTAGTTTAAATATCTGACATCAGCCAAATGGGACAAACATTCTGAGTTCTGTGATAGACAGAACTTCTGACAGCTAAATAGAGGACATGCTACTCATGAAAGATAGCCTTTGTAGCTACTACAGCCTCCAAGTGGAAAACCCTCTCTTAAAATAAAGAAATTTGGCATGGCTTTTTTCTAGAATCTATGCCAAAGATCTCTAATACTAGAGGCAGTTCCCATAATCACAAACTCTACTGGTTGGTCTACTAACACAGTGTTTAGTGCTTTTCCATCTAATCAGATATGAGTGTGGAAACAGCCCAAGGTTTCCTTGGGTGTTTATATTATTTCAACGGCACTTCCTTTGATTTACCTAAGGGATGTTTTGTTTTAATTAAACTTTATGACCAAAGACAGGCTGAAAAAGTATTGAAGTGGATGTACATTGTTTATGGGTTTTGAATACAATTATATCAACCATAAAAATAGACCAAACAATTTTGTTTGTCTGCCAGAAATCAATTTTTGATCATAGGATTTCAGGTCTTCATTTTGTTTTCATTTAAAGTAATAAAAGGTGCTTGCTGATCATTAACCAGAGAAAACTGTAAAGTCAGTAAATCTGGAAACTAACATTTATTAAGTTTCAATAGGGAATGTAGTAAGAAGATCTGATGTTGGTTAAATTATGGACTCTTTCCAATTAGTTGGCTCTCCTTCCAAAGCAAATGTACTAAAAATAAAATAACTTCCTTTTGATGTCAATTATAAAGTGTGTATTTTTTTTTCTCTTTTTGTCTTCTAGATTTTGATAAGATTTGGCAAGATAGTAGCTGTGACCCTATCTGACATTTACCTCAGAAATCATGCCAAATGTCATAAGGTCATGATCCATTTCTTTCACACTCTCTATGCTTTTATGTATCAACTTCTTACTTTAGAAGCAAGAGAAATTGTATCAGTAATTCATCCTTATTGAGGACTTTCATTAAAATAAAACAGCTCTCAGGAGGCAAAATATTAGAATAAATGGCTTCCAAAACATACTCATCAACTTGTTGACAAGTCATACTAGTCCCTTAGCACAGAAATTTGATTCTTAGAAATAGATTTCTATCTACTTTCTTCCGTGTTTGCAAATATGTTGAGGAACACAACTCGTAGGGTTTCTACTTCAAGATCACCAACTATCTGAGTACTCAGACCTACAACTGCTCTCTGCCCTCCTCATATTCAGCTAATAGAGCAATATCAGCTGAGGGCTGTGTTCATCAATCTCAAATCTCTCCTTTGATACTTGCATGTTTCTAACAAGATAGCATAGTGATAATATTGCCATTGTATTTCACCTTACTTCAAACATTTCTACACCAGAAAAAGAGATTTTTAAGCCAACTTTAGAAACAAAGGCATTATTGAGAATATGAAAATCCTATCATAAAAATTTAATTTAATAAAATAAAGTTCCCATTTAGTCAAGAGCAGAGAATTTGAAGTAGATCTAGATTCTTTTCCTGGTTTCACTTTTCGTTATTGTACATTCTCAACCATGTCGTTGACAACTGTAAAGCAGGCATTTGGATACTTCTCTATAAAAAAAAGAACCTGAGGACTTCTTTCCTAGAAGAGTGCTCCCATTGCTTGGGTTCATTTTGTTGACACAGTGGTAAAGGCTGTGCCATATTAAAGACTGACTCACACATGAAAGTGGCCTTTTTAAACCCCTCCCACTCCTATTCTCTGAGGTTGGATAAATATTATTTAGGGAGAACAGGCCATCTATCTTGCTACCACATGACTGGTGAAGTGAGAAGAAATACCCAGCATTCAGTCCAAGATTTAGGGCAGCAATTCCCTTGCTTTTGTGATTTCTCTGATTTCTCACCAGTGTGCGCGTTCTGGAGTGACCTTTTTCTTTCAAGCAAGGTCTGATATTCAGGGTTTGAATTGGTATGATAGGAAATAGTATAAGCCTTTAAAACTTCTTTGGCTTTACTATATTTGAATCTACTTCACTAGGTCAAAAAAAGTCATCTACATGACCCATACCAGAATGTTAGGGTCAAAGTGCCAGACAGTAATTAGTAGTTCTTTGCCCAACTTGTAGAGATGACTGGTCTAGGATAGGATTTAGGTATTTAGAATCTTATTCCTTGGCCGCTTATCTCTTAATAGATAAATATTTATTGACATTCCATTTTGACGTGATTTATACTTATTGCACAGGTGGTTTGCAAGATTAGTTGAAACAATATATGTTGAAATATATGCTTCAGGCACTATAAATAATTCTGCAAATATTTGTTATTTGTTATTATTTATTGCAGGCATATTGTACAGGGATATTTCTGCTTTTTATTATTTATTACAGTATAATGTACTAGAAGCTTGACAATTGTTTATTAGTCGCAGGTCAGTTCTCCAGCTTCTTCCTTCTCTCTACTGTGCTCATGTTTTCCAACTGACTTGTTTTTGCTTCTGCGCAGTTCATGTACATATTTCAAGAGCTTTCAGATTCTCTTTACACTTACTCAGTGACTACTTATGTTTTAGAGGCTTTGTGGTCCCACCTACAAAAATGTCTCAGGACAACACGTTTTTTTTTGGAGAGATGTTCACTATAGGGCGCGTGCGCTCGCCAGACAGACAGAGAGAGACATAGAGACAGAAAGCGAGAAATCACCCCCCAGGGGGGATGGTCACGCCGCAATCCCTTCTCCTCCATTCTCCTCTCGGGATCTTGGGTACGCACGCACACGCGCCCGGCGTGAGTTTTAAGCCACCAGGTCCGGGACACGAACCGCTGTCGACTACGTGGGAGTCCAGCGACATAGCCATGACGCTAACTGCTGGTTCCCTCTGGACAACATTTTTGCTGTTGTTCTCTGAAGTATGGGAATGTGTTTTCTCACTCCATTTTAACCTCTTTGTTCTTTTTGCATTGCATAGGGTGCAGATACCTGCCCCTCCTTATCTTTGTCTTTTAAACTCAACCCATTCTCTCAACACCACACTTTCTGGGGTAGGTAAAAAAGAAATCATGAACAATCTGAGAATTGGCTTGGCATAGCCCTCCTACTTAGTTACTACCCCTGCTACTGTCAACTCTATACTTCAATTTTCATTACCACTTCTAGAACCTCATTTATGTTTTGAGGGAGTGGATATTGCAGAGCTCTCACCTGCTGGGCTAACCCTTGCTTTCCCATTTGTTATACATTCACGATTATAGAGTTTGCCACATTTTGAAGGCTTTACCCAGTCTCAAGAACCAGCTAAATGATCCTCATCCCTATCAATGTTAATTTCTCTCTTTATCCTCTTTTAGCATCTCCTTTGCCTCTCCTTATGGCCAATTACTCTTGTGTTGATGTGTGAATTTTCTTCTCCTACTGGACTGTGAGTTTCTGAAAGGGTGCCTTTACCTTACTAATTTGGAACAATCATGTCATCTTTTGTGTATGAGTAGTATATGGGTAGATATGTATGGAATGGGTTTGTATTGAATTGCTCCTTTCTGTCTTCATTCATACATACCTCTGAAAGGCTCCTTATACCTTTTTTATCTACTTAATACTAACTCCTTTCCATTTAAATGTTGCTTCCTCAGGCATCCTTTCTTGAGCCTTCCCTCTGAGATCTGGCCTGATCAGAGAGAAGTCCTGATCAGAGTTCAGAGAACACAGAATTATATTTTAGCCAATTAGCATGTCATGTCTCTGCTTCCAGGGATAAATTTTAGAGCTGATGTAGCAGTGTCTTTATGCAAATAACTGGTGTAAATATGTACGATTCTCATCTAAACCGCTTTTCAAGAACTTTCATCTAAGTTATGCTGGTCTGTTTTTATAGCTGCAGTCAGCACCAATACTCTTTTGTTTCTTTGTTTTCTTGACATTTTATCCAATCAATTATAAAGTAAATTGCTCTTTGCTCCCAAAATGGCATGGCTTTTCTCCTTTTGAACCAGTTTATGAAAATGTCAGAAATTGTTAAAGGAAGGGAAGAAACAAAAAGCCACAAGAGAAGAAATATAGCTTTTATGTTTAATTGACATACAGCCTGTCTCTTAGTCCTTGTGATTTGAATTTGTATGTATTAAGGGTAAGGGAAATTCCATGCTAATTACTCACACACCTCTTCTCATTTGGTCCAACTCGTGACCTCAGGTTGGGGATGCAGGTAGTTATTTTTAGAGCTGTGTTAGAAATGAGAAACCTAGACTCAATGTGACTTATAATCAAAATTTAGAATCAGATTCCTCAATTCGTAGGCCCAGCCCCAGGAGTTAACTAGGTCTGTGACTATGGCCAAGTTTGTTAATCTTTTGCAACTTAAATTTCATCTATAATAGGGAGTCTAAGTTATAATTAGTTTAATTCTCTGAAAACAGTGCCTTTGCCCATAGTAAGTGCTCAGTAAGTATCATTGATTAATACAATAACATAATAATACCTGTCTTTAGGGTTATGGTGAAATAATGTATGCAAAGTTCTTAGAACATTTTCTTAGAACATACTTAATAATTGTTTTGGGTATTTTTTATATTTAAGTTTATTCTATTTGATCATGGTGATGAAAGGTATGATCAAATATGTCATTGGGGATACAGGACTGAGTTTTAGTCCCACCCTTAGTACAGTTCGGGCAACAACTTGAAGTATCTTATAACTTTTGTCACTATCATATATTTAAAAATAAACTGTATGTGTGACTCAAAGATCTAAAAATTCAACAATTGGATAAATTGATAAGAGTTAATAATTTCACCATGAATATACTATTTATCAATTCTACAACTACTATAAAGAAATAGCAATATTTATTCTTTTCTTTTCTTTTTTTTTTTTTTTTTGAGAGGTTTTTCGCTATAGGGCACATGTGATCGCCAGACAGACAGAGACAGAGAGACAGAAAGCAAGAAATCACCCCCCGGGGGGATGGCCAGGCCGCAATCCCTTCTTCTCCGTTCTCCTCTTGGAATCTTGGGCATGCATGCGCACGCTCCTGGCATGAGTTTTAAGCCACCTCGTCCGGGACATGAACCGTGGTTGACTACGTGGGAGTCCAGCGGCATAGCCATTACGCTAACTGCTGGTCCCAATATTTATTCTTTTCTACCATTGTTAGGTATTATTTTATATGTAGAAGTTTTGGAGAGCATTTTAGGGTATGTGAGATGAGAGGCAACTGAGGTTAACAGTGCTTGGAAACATTGCTTTCAACTGACCTTTTCCTGGATCCTCAGCTGTAGTGGGATATCCTGATACTAGGTTTGTTCAAGAAGTAAAATGTTTTAAACCAAATGGGATTATTAACAACGCCATGAAATGAGCTCTTTAACTTTGCCCAGCATGAACTACCAAATTCTAAGAAACTACAATAGAAGAATGTAAAGGCTTCCTGGAATTATTTTTCTTTATTTTCAGATTTGGGTTTGGTTTTTAGTTTGAGTTCTTTGTCTTGTGAATATCAAGAAGTTATTCCTATGAAGAATCGTAGCCCATACCTGCAAGGTTGATGACTGTCAATCTCAAGCTTTCAGTTTTTCAGAAAGAAATTTGAAAAGCCGGGACCAGCAGTTGGCATAATGGCTATGTCACAGGACTTCCATGTAGTTGACCGCAGTTTGAATCTTGGACCTGGTGGCTTAAACTCACGCCGGACGCATATGCATACGTACCCAAGATCCCGAGAGGAGAATGGAGGAGAAGGGATTGCGGTGTGGCCATCCCCCCTGGGGGGTGATTTCTCGCTTTCTGTCTCTCTGTCTCTCTCTGTCTTTCTGGTGCACAAACACACCCTATTGCAAAACCTCACAAAATGAAAAAAAAAAAGAAAAGAAAGAAAGAAATTTGAAAAGCCACATTACTTTGCTTGAGGTATGAGGTATAAATAACCAGCAAACAACTCACCTCACCTCAGTCAAAAATGAATAGTAATTTTAGAATTTTAGATATCTCTAGTAAGCCTAAGCAGCGAGGGTGAACAAATTACATTTGATTGCTAATTTGGATGTGCAGTAAGACCTACTGCCTTTATATATCTAAATTTATGTACTTTTACATTTCTAAGTTTGAAGAACATAATATAATAATCAGATCCAGTTTTTCAGTATAGCTAGAAAAGATATTTTTCTGGACAATGACATAATTTTAAGCTTTTAGATATGAGTCTGAAACATCTAGTGCAGTTGTCCATATAAGCCAGATTCTCTGGGTATCTGGAAAATCATTGTTTCTTTGTTGTATAGACACCATTTCCAATACAGTATTTCCATATTTACAAGGCCATCTCCAGTACTTTCAATCATGTTTAATGTCAGGCTATTTGTCTGAAAATCCAGCTGTTGAGTGGAAGTTTACATTGGGCTTCTCCCCAAGGGCTTTCAGAGTAGTCAGTATAAAGTCCGGAAAAAAATGAAGGGTAGATTGTTCTTAGCACGCAGGAAGGAAGTTGTCAGGCGGAAAGAGGATATGGGTCTGTTTGCATGCAAGGGTCAGTATTTGCTAGCTAGATATTTCCGCTGTGTCCACACGACAAGAAAATCTTTAGTTTCCTGTGTTGGACAAATAGCAGGAAAGGGTGTGAGGATAATTGAATGACATTATCATGTTATAACCTCATGGGTGAGGAAAGCCTGCTTATCAAAACCGATAGCAGCGCAAGAATGTTTGGGGAGGAGACCCAAGGTGCTGGAGTCACTTGGGGCGTTTCTTCCTCTTGGGTGCTTTGGATGTTTTGGCTTTTACAGACCTGACATTCTTCCTCTCAGATAGAAGGCACTATTCTTATTCATTGGAAAGGTACCGTTAGTTCTAATTTTTGGCATTCGTATCCAGCAAACAATTCAGGTATAAAGGAAATAAGAAACACTCATCCCAATTGGCAAAGTAGATAATATCAAGACCTGCAAGTAGGAACCACCCTTCATCCCAGCCTTCTTACTCAAGGGTGGATTTTGTTTAGTGCAAAGCCCATTTCCAACAATGATTGGTGCAATAGTTTAAATGAATGTGAGAGTTAAAAGTACAATTCTTTCTACCACTTGAAGGGTTTCAGATGTGAAAATTGTTCTTAAATTTCTAGCTCTCCTCTTTTGGAGCAATATATAGATAGTGACTACACTTCTGACCCATAAACCTATTTAGATTATGACTGAGACATGTTATTGAGCATGTATTAGTGTGTTCTGTAATTAATCAGTTTTTCCCACTATTAGCAATGACTATAACCCAGAATCAAACAAATTGGTAAATAATGAATAATCGTAGGTTCGTTCTTATATCGACTTACTTTTTATAATAAGCAGTTTAAAATTAGCCTTCTAGAAACTTTCAAGATTGGAAAACACTATGAGCAAAACAAATTGGCTGAAGTAATAATATCTACATTTAATGAAAAATACCCTTTTTATTGTAAATTTAAATTCAACTGCAAATTCCCTGATTCCCAACAAGAAATACTTAAGTTCAATTAAAAAAAAAAAAGAAGAGAAAGAAAGAAAAAGAAAAGGAACAAAGTCTATTCTCAAGGATATCTTATTATAAAGATAACTAATAGTAATAATTAATCTTCTAAGAAACACATCAAACAGAATAGAATTAAATCTATAAAGGCAATAATAAAATAAGTAACAGAAAACATTACAGAATTTTAAAATGTTATAGAAGAGAGTTTCAAAAAGAAGATATATTGAGTCTTTAATGACACCTTGGGTAAGAGGCCTGCAGTTCATCTTGAAATCAGAAAATCATTTATTCTCTTATGCTAATTTGGAGGCACTCTTTTCCCATATAGATTTACGGAGCAGGATATTCTACCTGGGCCATAAATTAGGGTTAGGGCTAGGGTACCTCCAGTAAATTCACAGCCAATTAATATAGTTTTAAAAATAAATGACATTTAGAGCAAATCAAGAATGTAAATGGATTTTTAAGGTAAAATTGCCTATATTAAGTGCCAAGTTTCTCACCACTGAAATTGATGACTTTTTTTCATGTGTACTACTAGTATGGAAAAGAACCACAACATTATTATGTGTAGGTATTTATATGTACCCTTCATCAGTTATAAATTTAATAATAATCAGTATACAAACTTAATAATTGGTATATAAACTTAATCAACTGAAGCAACCAAATGAACATCTTTAGATTGCTCTTCCTAATTTTATTGGCATAAAGGTACTAGAAAAGAGGCATAGGATGCTATAGAGAAAGAGGGGCTTTCACTGTCCTGTTTATGAGCTTTCAGTAACTGGTTCCAGAGGTTGTTTGGGGTTTCTTATGCTTGGAGTCACTGTCATCATTTTTCTGTTTGGCTTGATTCCCAACCTCTCAGGCGCTTTCCACTTCAAACATTTTCTACACACTTCTCAGAATTATTTTGCTCTGACCATGTCACTCTGCTTCTCACGGGCCCCCAGAGGCTTCTCCTCACTCTTTAGCTTGGATGCTGACTGCTGCCTTCAAAACTCTCTAACACTGTTTCCACATTACCTGTCTGTCCTTTTTTCCCCAAAGTCACAGCAATATGTTGTGTGAAATGGCTAAAAGGACTCAAGGAGGAAGGTGCTTGCCATGTGCTTCTTTGTTACCCTGGCCGTGTTGCCCAGCTTGTTTTCAGCTATTCCCCAGGTAGTTGCAAGGTAAACGAGGAGCTGTGAGTTAGTGCTTGCTCGGGCTAGAGGCCTTCATGTGATCTGAACCTTTGTACACAAGTAGTAGGAATATATACGTTCGATAGACATTTTCATAAGCAATTTTTCTCTTTTTTAACTTTAATGTCTTCCCATATTGCATTCATCTGCATAACAGTAAACACATGCCCCGACAGAAAGTTGCAGGCAGGGATATTTATTTATAACAGATGGCACAAAGCAGGAGCATGATGAATTGGTGTGTGGCTCCTGAACTAGCAGGCCCATAAATAAAGTATCCTCAAAGCTACTTTGGGGATCTTGCTTGCTCAGAAGGAAGAAAGGCAAGATGATGCTCACAATTTTGTTGCCTTATATAATGTAATTCCAAACATGTGCAATTTAACCACATAAAACCATAATTTTATAACTCGGAATTTTTTCATGCAAAAGAAGTCTGCTATTGGTAGCTTTTCAGACCCATGAAACAATTACAGCCATTACAATTTTTTTCCTTAGTTCATTTTGTGTTTATTGATCTAATGACTCAATGCATTTTAGAAGGCATATGATTGCAAGCTGATTATTTTCAGAACATGACAGACCAATAATACTTATGTAACTTCTTGCATCAAACTTTATGCACTGATAACTAGAATAAAGAGTTTATTCTCAAGGATATACTTATTAAAAAGATAAATATTTCTTTTTAAAGGAAGTTTTATTTATTAATTACATGAGTGAAAAATAGAGAGAAAAAGAGAGAGAGAAAACACCCCTAACAGGGTCTTGACACCACAATCCACCCCAGATTTTAGCCAGCCTTGAATCAGGGATAAGCGTGCGCTTGGTGTACTCAGGAAAGTCTCTGAACTTGAACCAGTAATCTTCCCACACAGGACTGCCTTACAGAGAAATGTGTTTTACCACTGCGCCACTGCCTGCCCCCCACACCTGCTTTAAAGTTTATGTCATAAATGAAAGAGACATACACAGAGTCAAGCATCCTAATAGCTTGTTGTTGTGATATCCCTAGATTTAGAAAGCATGGATCATGAGCACATGTGTGCCCAGCATATTCAGGGTTTGCTCACAGAGCATACTGTTTTACAGCAGTGCCACCATTTGGTCCCTAAATGATACTCCTTTAACTTTGACTAATTTTGCATGTTTCTCAATAGAAAAAGCATACTAGATTTAGTAATTATAAAAGTCAGGTTCAACAGACCTTGTGAATGCAAATCATTCATTTAAAGGATTCAGAGACAAAATATTTCATTTTTTCTTCATTCACCAACTTTAGGACTTCATTGACATTGTCTTTATTTTATAAGGTGTACTGAGGTTGAAATTTAACAGTTTTATTTGTCTCATATATATTGAGCAAAATATTTCCAAATATTTGTGTTTATGTGTGTGTAGATCTAGGTGTGCGTGTTTATATATTTTTTAACCTACTGACTTTTTTTATTAATAGCAAAACAATTGATATAGGGGCATTTTAGCCAATGAGGAAATATTTTTCACATTTTGGATCTATAACCTAATCTTCATCTGTGATTGATGAACAGATACTATTTACTATTGTATTTGAATTGGCAATTTCCAAAGCAAAACAAATAATTTGACTCAACATCAAATTTACTATTTTGGTTCTCTTTAATTTAATGAGAGGAAGGAAATCAGAGGTTCACCATGCTTATAAGTTTATCAAAATAGGCTAAAATCCTGGAAGTGCAACAGTCCTTACAATTACCAAGTCAAATTGCCATAAGCCCTTTTCAAAATTTTCAAAAAATTTGCTAGAAGCAGAAATATAGAGGACAATATCATCCAATGAAATAATTTAAAGAGAAGAACAGGGTCATCTAAAAAAAAAAAAGGCTAAAGTCAATTTTTAAAAGATTTCTTTATTTGCTTATTTGACAAATACTTACAGAATAGTTACAACATAAGGAAGGAAATCAGAGGTTCACCATGCTTATAAGTTTATCAAAATAGGCTAAAATCCTGGAAGTGCAACAGTCCTTACAATTACCAAGTCAAATTGCCATAAGCCCTTTTCAAAATTTTCAAAAAATTTGCTAGAAGCAGAAATATAGAGGACAATATCATCCAATGAAATAATTTAAAGAGAAGAACAGGGTCATCTAAAAAAAAAAGGCTAAAGTCAATTTTTAAAAGATTTCTTTATTTGCTTATTTGACAAATACTTTCAGAATAGTTACAACATAAGAAAACCTTGTTGGGAAGACAGACAGATAATTACAATACAATGTGGCAGAAAGTGTGATGGAGATGTTTGAAGAATATCACTAGTTAGAAGAACAGCTGTTAGAGAGGCCAGGAAATTGAATATTTAACTTACCAATAGTTAGAGTAAAGGAAAGCAAGGAAGAGACTTTTTGGGAATAAGTCTTGAGTGGATTAATATACATGGTGTGCATGATGTTATAATTAATATTGTGTTTTATCAAAAATGCAAGTTTGAGCATCAGCAGGTGGTATGGAGGTTAAGACTCTGGATTCCATAGGGCCCACTACACAGTTGGAGTCTTGGACCCAGCGGCTTGAAAAATCACACTGGACGTGTGTGTGTGTGTGCCCAAATTCCTGGGAGGAGATTGGAGGAGAAGGGGTTGTGGTGTAGCTATCCTTTCTAGGGGGGTAATCTCTCTCTCACTCTCTCTCTCTCTCTCTCTCTCTCTCTGGCGAGCATACTTGCTCTATAACAAAAACGAAAACAAAACCAAAAACACAAACAAAAAGGCAGTTTGATTTTCATAGCCATAACTTGAACTCAATATGTGAAATAATTCCATTAACTCTGATAAGATCTGCAAGTTTTCCTTTATTGTTAACTGAATTAACTGGAAACTTGGACACTTGATAATCTTTTTGATACACTTCATTTTTAAATAAAAATGTTAATAAAGTGAACTTATAGCTATTTTTTATTAAAGAAACTAAGTATGTGCATGACAAGCATGTGTACATGAGATTGCTGATACTCAGGCTATTAACCTAAAGTCTTTACAAAATTTTAAATACAAGATTTAATGGACATTATATACTTCAAATCTGGAAACATAGTATGTCACATACAAGTGTACTTATGGGAAGCAGTGAACCCAGATATTTGAAATAGGAGTCGTCCCAGAAAATCTATATCCATGGTTACTGTAACTATATGTATTTGCAATAATAGCAAAGGTTCGAAAGTATATTTATGGAAAGTTTTTAACAATAAGACTGTGTGTGTTGCTATGCCATTCCCTTCCCCATCAAACTAAAGACATATGAATAAAAAAATAAAATTAGCTGCAGCTCATGCTAATTACCTAGTAGTGCTGGTGAAGGTAGTTTTTATGTATAGTAATAGTTTACTTTTGCTGATAAGCTGTCATACCTGGTAAGTAAATTTATATGTAAAGGTATTCTCCTCCTAACTAGGTTATAAACTCTGTGATTTCTTTTTTTTTATTTTTTATTTTTTTTTCTTTCTTTATTTACATTCATTCACTGTACATCATTATAGCATACAAAATGAGATTTTTCCATTGAGAATACACTGTATATTGGCTCAATCAAGCACATCAACATATTTGTTATTGTCAACAAATCATTTTCCATTTATTGTTTTCTGTATATTTTGCCTTTTTTCCCGTCTTTGATTCCCTATCTCACCCTCTGCCATCTCCCACCCTCCTCCCACACTGTGTCTGGTATCTATTCCTTTCTATTCCTCCCCCATTTTATTGTTTCACTAAATATCTTAATAAATCTAAATATTTTCAATAGCAAGCACAGCTGATATGTACATATCCGTGAACACAAGTCTGACTTTAGGCATAAACAAACTCAGTGAATAGAATGAACATACTATAAAGTAGCACCTAACTAGGGCCATATAGCTTAACTGCAGTCATCAAATAGGTATTTCTAATGCCTTTTTTTTTCTTCTGAAATTTTTTTTTATTAATTTACATTCATTCCCTGAGCATCATCACAACATTCTAAATGTGGTTTCCCATCTAGAATATACTGCATAGTGGCTTAATAATGCATGTTATCATCCATTATATTCCATTTCTACTTTCATATATATGTTTTTACCCCATGTCTTAGCCCTCTGCCCTACTCCACTCTCTTATTACACTATCTCTGCTGTCTACAGTTGTCTTCAATCCCTTTTCCCCCAACATTTCATTGATCACACAATATCATAAGTAATCTAACTACTTTCAATAGCAAGATCAGCCGATGGTTTCAAGAAAAGCAGTTTTGAACTGGTAAGGATATTTCTTTGAAACTTAAAGCCTAGAAACAGGTTAGTATTCTGTTCAAATAGTAGGAACATGAATCTATTGATAGCTGAAGACAGGACAAAAATCCTTAAAACCGGACAACAAAGCTTAGAAGAAAAGTAGCAATATTTTAGTCAAGTCATAGAATACTGTTTCATCAGTTCAGTCTCATGTACTTAATCTTTCTTCTGTATCTGTTGAGCTTCGATGTTCCAGATTGAAATCTGGGAAATAATACTCAACTCCAGCTTTTGGCCCTACAATTAAGTTGCCCATTTTCTTAGTTTCTGAACTCTTATTTCTGTGTGTCTGCATTTAATTTTACTGACATAGCACTCCCTTAAGAACTTCTTGGAGATCCGGTCTGGTGCTGGTAAATTCTTTCAGGTTTTGTTTATCTGGGAAAGTTCGTGTCTTTTCTTCCCAAATGAACGATAACCTTGCTGGGTACAGAATTCTCGGTTGAAATTGCTTTTCCCTTAATACTTTGAATACATTTTCCCATTCTCTCCTCGCTCTCATTGTTTCCGATGAGAGGTCTGCCGTTAGTCTGATGGGATACCCTTTGTAGGTAACTTGCCTTTTTTCTCTTGCCAGTCTTAGTATCTTGTCTTTGTCTGTGGTTTTGGTCAATCTGGCTATAATGTGTCTTGGAGAAGATCTTCTTGGGTTGATTCTATTTGGGGTCCTCTGTATTTCTTGGGACTGAATCTTTGAGTGCCTCTCCAGGTTTGGAAAATTTTCTTGTAAGATTTCATGGAATAGATTATCAATGCCCTTATGAGTCTCTTCACCTTCTGGGATGCCTATTATCCGGATGTTTGGACGTTTGATGGTATCTAGTACTTCTCGCATATTATTCTCAAATTTTTGGGCCATTTTCTCAGTCTTCGCGGTGGATTTTTCTAGGCCAACCATTTTCTCTTCTACATTAGAGATTCTATTTTCTGTATGATCTAGTCTGCTTTTAATACTTTCAAGGGAGATTTTGACTTCTTGTATTATAGCCTTCATCTCTAACAGTTCCATCTGATTCTTTTGTAAAGTGTGAAATTCCTCTTTTAGATCTAGCATGAATTTCCTCACCTCCTGGAACTCTTCAACTCCTTTCTCCTTCCTCTTCAGCAGTTCCTTGTCTCTCTTCTCTTCCATCTCTGTTAGCTTTGCCATTATGAATGTTCTGAATTCTTTATCAGACATTTCCATGATTTCCATTGAACTGTGTGTGGATAAAGAGGAGCTATCCTTTTCCCTTGTGGGAGAGGTATTTTCCTGCTTCCCCATATTTCTTGTGGTCCTGCAGCGATTTCTAGTCATCTGGTGGATGGTCGGTTTCTTCCCAAACTTGGAAGTTCAATCAGAGGGTCGAGGAGTGTGCAGAAAAAGAAGCAGAGAGAGGGAAACAATACCAACAGCAAAAAAACAGACAAGA
>NW_006159520.1:1904192-1917015 GCF_000334495.1 Tupaia belangeri chinensis
AGAGAGAGGGAAACAATACCAACAACAGCAAAAAAACAGACAAGAAACAGTGAAAAAGAAGAGAAAAACTTTTAAATAAATCTAAAAAGAAAAATTAATATTCAAAAAAATTTCAATAAAACTCAAAAATTAGAAAACCGCGCGGCGTGCTAGCATGCCGCGCCAAATGTCTAGATCGCAGGAGCCATGGAGCTGTCTGTCTCTTGAAGAAGGGCTGTTCTGGGAGGAGAGGGGATTATTAACAAGATAAAGGGCTAGGTGGGAGGGGCCAAAGGGTCCTGTAAAATGCCTCACCTTAAAAAAATTCTAAAAAGTAAAAAATTTTAAAAAAAGAGAGAGCGAGAGCGAGAGAGAGAGAGAGAGGACAGAGACAGACGTAGAGAGAGTCAAAGGCAGATAGAGACAGGAGACTTGAAAGGGATCTTCCTACCACGCGAGTTTTGGATGCTGGAGGCCCAGTTATCAGTGGGACATCTTCCTTTCTGCCCAAATGGCTAGATCGCAGGAGCCATGGAGCTGTCTGTCTCTTGAAGAAGGGCTGTTCACACGAGTTTTGGATGCTGGAGGCCCACTTACCAGTGGGACATCTTCCTTTCTGCCCAAATGGCTAGATCGCAGGAGCCATGGAGCTGTCTGTCTCTTGAAGAAGGGCTGTTCTCTAAACTCTGTGATTTCTGTCTCATTTGTTTCCCCCACATGTCCTTGAATAATAATCCAGGCCCTCCTTAGCCATTCTGCATACTTCTACTCTTCCCTTTCCTCATTGTCTCACAGTATTTTAGCTCAAGGTTAGCTTAATAAAGAGATAGCAAATAGGAAGGTTCCAAGTATCCCAGGATATACTTTCCTGGGAAATGCAAGCTGGTGCTTTTATTATTTATTTATTTGCTCAGTCTCATTTTCATTCCCTCCCACCACAAAATAGCATAGTTTATATAGACAAATGCCTTACATAAATATTTAGCAGAGTCTCCTCCCCTCTATTCAGTAAAAAGGAGGTATTGAAATGATTAACTGTTCACAACTAACTGGCCAACCGGATGTGATTTATTGCCAAGGTCCAACTTAGTGCAATGACACGTTGTCTTTTCCCTTCAGCTTGTGGTTTTCTTTTATCGGGAGCTAAATTACAACAAAACCAAAAAAGTTCTCAAGTGAACAGCACCATTTAAAATTCCTATCAGACAGTATGCATTTTATTTCCAGTCACTTATGTCATTACAAAGAAACTAAAACCAATTATTTTGAAGGAAAACATAAATACCCAATACACAAATTAACCAATGTTTTTTCTTTGCCTCAGACGTAAGATATCTATTCAAGAGAAGGCATCTAATCAAGCGTATCTCATGCTTTCTATCTCATACTTTGTAAACTCAGCAATCACATTCAACTGACTTAAGAGATTCCTAAGAGATAGAATTATATTTGTAAAATGATGATCCTCAAATTGAAGATTGTTAGAAGGAGAAAGCTTGTTCTGTTTTTGCTAATAACAGAAGCATTAACATGTTACCCTGGTTACATCACTTAACTTTTTGTATCTCCTTTTTCTATCTAACTTGGGATATTTGTATTTCCTTGACTGTCCTAAAAATCTATTGAGAAATTTAAAGTAAAAATCTTTTAGAAATATAGACACCTGAAAACACATTTGTTAAAGTCCCAAATTTCACCTCCTAAAATACTTAAAATGTTTGTCTTCTGTAATCTTTCAGATCATTTCCTCTGGCACCATTATTTTCCCAAACAGATTGTATGGGTTTTTAGAAATATAATAAAGACACTTTTTTTTGGTAGTTCAGATATTACTCTTTTGTTCCTTGATGAGTTAAATACTTAAGATTCTGACACATTCAAATGTTTTTGATACATTCAACTCATGGGCGGATTAACCTTACATGAGTTTTCCCTGCCACATTGAGTTGATCCTCACTGAAAAGGAGCAAATTGTTCCTAAACTAGAAGAGGAAATTGCACAGAAGAAGAAGATATCCCAGAAGAAACTGAAGAAACAACTTATGGCATGGGAATAAAGTCAGAATAAAATAAAAGCAGATAAAAGTAAAAAAATTTAAAAAATGCTGATATGTAGCACATTTATTATTCTTTTTTTTTTTTCTGAGAGATTTTCATTGTAGGGCGTGTGCGCTCGCCAGACAGACAGAGAGAGACATAGAGACAGAAAGCGAGAAATCACCCCCCAGGGGGATGGTCACGCCGCAATCCCTTCTCCTCCATTCTCCTCTTGGGATCTTGGGCATGCACGCACACGCACCCGGCGTGAGTTTTAAGCCACCGGGTCCGGGACACGAACCGCGGTCGACTATGTGGGAGTCCAGCAACATAGCTACTACGCTAACTGCTGGTTCCCACATTTATTATTCTTTAAGCCTAAATATTTTAATTTTGATCTATTGAACCTATATTTTTAAAATTTTCAAGCTTAAGGGTGTTTTGGAGGTTTGGGGACTATTTTTTATTGAGCTAGCTTTTTGATATATGTAAAATATTTGATATTATTATAACTTTATAAATATGGCATGTTTATTTTTCATAATATATGATCAATATGACTCTGATTATACCCATTATTGTTCCTAACCTTACGATCTATTTTCCATGATATCATAACAATATTTGCTTTATTTTTGTTTGTATGTGAAGGACATGGTAGTTTGATGATATCCACTGTTCCAATTAATGGCCTATTATAGACCACCATCCCTTTGCCATCACTTCATAGCTCCTTCCGTGAAGATTTGAGAAATATTTTGGAGTAAAACCAAGAGAATGAATTTTCTGAGGACAGTGAGTGAATAGATAAATCCAGTATAATTTGTGCCATACCAGAATACTGATGTAGTAATGTAAAAATTGGGTCAATTGTGGGCTCATGAAAGAGAGAAGAAGATGAGAGAGAGTAATTCAAGTATTTTCTCTTGGATGTGTATGGATGTGTATTACATTTCCAATTGAAGAAGTGAAGTCTTTTGTTATCTCTTAAATCTGTATTGATCTCATAACTTGTTTTGGCCAACAGAAAGAAAAAAAAAATACAGTATGCCTCTTTTTTCTTAAATTTTATTTTAAATTTATTTATTTACATTCATTCACTGTACATCATTACAACATACAAAATGAGATTTTCCATCCAGAATACACTGTATAACTATATATTGGTTAATTCAAATATATTACCATATGTGTTATTGTCAACAAAGAATTTTCTATTTCTTGTTTCTTATATATTTGCTTCCCTCCCCACCCCTTGATTCCCTCCCTCTTACCCTCTGCCATTTCCTACCCTCCTCACACTTTCTCTTGTATCTATAGTTGCTTTCCATGCCTTTCCCACCCCCACATTTTATTGATTTACAAAAGATCTTGATTAATCTAAATATTTTCAATAGCAAGTGCAGCTGATATATACATATCTATGAACACATTTCTGACTTTAGGCTTAAACTTCAACAATGAGTAGAATGAACGTATTATAAAGTAGCACCTAGATGGGGCTATATAGCTAACTGCAATCATTAAATAGGTATTTTTATGCTTTTTTTAATTTCAAGAAAAACAGTATTAGTTTTAATAGATCAAAATCAAAAAATGATAAGAGTAATTTTCTTAAGAATTAAAGACAGGAAAAAGGTTAGGATTCAGTTCAAACAGAAGGTAGATGAACCTATCAACAGCTCAAGAGAAGACAAAAAACCTTAAATCTAAAAAATATAGAAGAAAATCAGTAATGTTTTAGTCAAAACTCATAAAATTCTATTTCATCAGTTCAGTCTCATGTAATTAATCTCTTGTCTATTGAATTCGCAGTGTTACTGTGGTCTGATCTTTTTGTTTAAATTCTGGAAGTTAACATTCAGCATTATTATTGACTTTTCCGAATTTGTCCCTACCATTAAGTTGGCCATTTTCTTGGTTGTTTTTTTGTAATCTTACTTTTGTGTGTCTGACTTTAGTTTTCCTGGCATAGCACTCCCTTCAGCTCTTCTTGAAGAGTTGGTCTGGTGTTCATAAATTTTTCAGGTTTTGTTTATCTGAGAATGTTTTTTTCTGTTCTTTCCATATGAAGGATAACCTTGCCAGGTATAGGATTCTTGGTTGAAACTGTTTTTCATTTAACACTTTGAATGCATTTTCCTGTTCTTTCCTTGCTTGCATTGTTTTTGATAGGAGGCATGTTAGCCTGATGGGATATCTTTTGAAAGTATCTTGATGTTTCTCTCTTATGAATTTTAGTATCTCATCTGACTGTGGTTTTGGTTAATCTGACTGATGTGCCTTGGGGAAGATCTTCTTAGGTTGATTTTATGTAAGATTCTTTGTATTTCTTGGGTCTGGATATTTTAACGCCTCTCTAGGTCTGGTAAATTTTTGTCTGGGATTTCATGGAAATAATCTAATCTGTAACCGAATCACAACACTCTCTTGTCTCAGCCAAGAGGTAGCATGCAAATTAAGCCATCACAGACTAGCAGTCTCTGGCTATCCCTATAGCCAGCTACAGAAGCATGAACCCAGAAATGTCAGATAATCCTGGTATCATATCAGCACAAGTTCACAAATGACCTGAGACCCAAGAGAAAGTATAAATACAATTTTTTTTTTTGGTTTGTTTTTGTTTTGTTTAGGTTTTTGCCTTAGGGCATGTGTACTTGCCGGAGAGAGACAGAGAGAGACAGAGGGAAGGAAAGTTAGAAATTACAGGGGAGGAGGGCCATGCCTCAATCCCTTCTTTATTCTCCTGTCAGGATTTTGAGTAAGTACACACTCATGTACATGAGCCCCATGTGATTTTCAAAATGTTGGATCTGGGGTTTGTACTATGGTTGGCCATGTGGGAATCTGGTGCCTTAACCCCCATACCATTGCTGGCTCCAGTACTTATGTTTTTGAGTCACTGAATTTTGAGGTGGTTTGTTATATAGCAGTAGTTGAACTTTACAAACAATATAAATTTCCAACCTTTCTATGATAACTTTCATTTTCTAATTAATGATACTATACTTTCTTAAATATGCCATTTTACTATTAATTTTCTATTTTTCTCATCTGTGGTTTGTTTTTAAGTCTCTCTCTCTTCTTTAATGTTTTTGTCAGAGGGCACATGTACTTGCCTGAGAGAGAAAGAGAGAGACAGTGAGAGGAAAAGTGAGAAATCACTCTCCATGGGGGATGGCCACTCCACAATCTCTTTTCCTATGTTCTCCTAGGATTTGAGGAATGTAGGTACATACACTCAGCATGATTTCAAGCCATCAGGTCTAGGACTCTAACCATAGTCTGCCATACGGAAGTCCAGTGCCTTAACCACTATACTACCTGCTGGCCCAGTACTTTTAAGTCTCTTTAAAATACTATATAACTAGATTTTAAAAATCTAATCTGAGGGTCTCTTTAGTTCTTGGATGTTCTTTGTGATTACTGATTGTGTGTGTCTGTGTGTACAGTATCTTTTGTGATTTTTGTTTACCTTTTTGTTGTTGTGGTTCATTGTTTATCCTTCCTTGATTTATATTGGATTGACAAAGTTTTCTTTATTTTACTATTTTTCTTTTGCTAGTTTGGTAGAAATACTTTTTGTTTTTCTTAGTAATTATCCTGATATTTCTATTTTACATGTTTGACTTAAAGTTTTAAGTGATCAGTAGACCTATTTTCCTCTAAAGCAATATAAGATCAAGATCAAAAGAGTATTTTAACTTTCATTAACATCCCTATCTTCTATGTTTTTATAATACCTAGTATTTTAGTACAGACTTGGTTTTAGCTCCTACTTAAGTGATCATTATTTTCTATAATCAATGTTTATTCAAGTTTTCTTACACATTTATTTATTACTTTGATTGTATTGCTTCCTATTTTTCATTTTTTACCTTGTAATTTTCACTTTCCTGAAGTCCAATTTTTGGTAGTTCTTTTAAGAAGAACTTGTAAATGACAGACTTTCTCAGTTTTTGTTCATCTGAGGAACATTTTCATTTTGCCCATACTTTTATGGGGCATATAATTCAAGGTTGGCAATTATTTTCTTCTAACACACATAGAAGATATTTTGTAATGTCTATTGCTGCTATTGAGAGAAACTTGCTGTGGTTGTTCTGGCTAATACTATGTAGGTATGTTGTTCTCTTTGGGTGCTTTTCAGATTTTTATGTTTTGGTGATTTTTGCAATTTTACTAGGAATTGTCTCAATATAAAATTAATTTTACATATCCTTCTCAAGACATTGAATTGGGTATTCTTTGTTTTTTTGTTTTGTTTTATTTTGTTTTGTTTTTTTAAGAAATCTTAAGCTATCTTTATCTTTGAATGCTATCTCTATTCCATTTATTTAAGTGATCTTTTAGAAGTATATTTGCTTTTCTTAGTCAGTTCCCAAAGCTTTTATTCTCTCTCTCTTTATTTGTATTTTTCTGTTTCTAACTTTAACTCTCTGTGCTGCATTTGTGAAAGTTCCCAAAATTTATACTTCTCTTTACTAATTGACTCTCAGTTATGTCTCATTTTCTTCTGAATGCATTTACTGAAGTTTATTATTTTTTTTGGAGAGGTTTTTGCTATAGGGCGCATGCACTTGCCAGAAAGGCAGAGAGGTTCAGATAGACAGAAACCAAGAAATCACTCCTCAGGGCAGATGGCCAAGCTGCAATCCCTTCTCCTTTGTTCTCCTCTCAGGATCTTGGGCATACAAGCACATGCGCTAGGTGGGAGTTTAAGCCACCTGGTCGACTACGTGGGAGTCCAGCGACATAGCCATTATGCCAACTGCTCATCCCCATTTACTTACGTTTCAATGATTGTATTTTTTTATTCTGTAAATTCATTTCTTTTCCACTTCTGCTTCTTCTTTTGACATAGGTTTAGTTTTTTTTTTTGTTTTTTTGTTTTTTTTTTTTAGAGGTTTTTGCTATAGGGCACATGCGCTCGCCAGACAGACAGAGACAGAAAGCGAGAAATCACCCCCCAGGGGGAACGGCCATGCCTTCTTCTCTCGGGATCTTGGGCACACATGCACACGCGGCCGGCGTGAGTTTTAAGCCACCGGGTCTGGGACGCGAATCGACTATGTGGGAGTCCAGCGACATAGCCATTATGCTACCTGCTGGTCCTGACATAGGTTTAGTTCTTTACTTACAGTTTCTATTTGCATTTTTTTCTGCAAGTAATTTTTATTACTTAAGTTTCTTTCATGTCTTCAAATGTCTTTAACATTTTAAGATTACTCCTTTTATATTCTCATTCAAATTTCTATTATGTTCTTAGTTCTGGTATCTCCTGAGGTAAATCTTGAGAAGATTCAAATTTAAATGATTTATTTAGGAGATAAAGAGTTCATGGGAAGCAGGTTAGAATACATTTTTCAGAGTTACCACACCTTTCTCCCCCATCAGGAACAAGGGATCAGGGATATTTTTGTATTAGTCATTGGTTGACTGCTCTGGGGGTGTTACTGTTTGTAATGTGGAACCTGCTAAATGCAAGGCTTCTGTTGTTCTTTAGAGGCAGCCGTCAGGCAAAGCCATACAGGTAACTGCAGTTGGGAGCTGGCAAGGATCCTGAAGTGGCAAAGTCCAAGTCCAAGGAACACTAAGAGTGGCAATCCACATTTGCTACAGGAAGTTAGTCCTCCTGTTGGTTTTGTTGCTGAGTCTTGCTTAGGTTTATTTTGTTGTTTAACTATGAGCTCTTTAGTGGTGCCGTGTGCGTGTGTGTGTCTGTGTACCTGTGTGTGAATTCTCAGCTTTGTAAACTTAAGAAGAATCTCCCCTTAGTAGTTTTACTTGTACTTCTGTCTTGTGTCCCTAGGGCCAGCTTTTAAATTAATTTCTTATTTGGAGGGAACCTTGAACTATGAAGGTAGTATAAATTCAGTTTTTACTTAAATCTGTGTATGTTGCAGGCTTGGGGTTTTAATTATTTTCTTTTCCCCAGAGCTCATTGACAAGCTTCCTTGTCATATCCCTTGTGTGGTGGTCTATTTTCTTTCTTTCACCTTTTCCTCTGAGGGAGTGGCTTTGATGGTCCTAACTTGTTTTTTCAGTTTCTGTTCTAAATCCTTGCATTTTATAGGCCTAAGGTCTTGTCTCCTGTCCTTGGGTATGCTTTGCAGCCCTAAGCCCCTGGCTGTTGCCAATTTTAAGGACCCTACCCCAAGGCTGCTGCAGATTCAGCTCATGTGCTTACAATTAGGGCTTTCAGTTTCTGCCACCTGGGACTTTTCTTTTCTTTCTCTCAAACTTAGATATGCATTAAAATTTTTATCATGTTTTCCCATTATTTCTAGATGTTGGTAGCAGAATGGTTTCAGCTTTACCTAAATTTGCTTTTCTTTTTAGTGCTAGAATTGACCATATAGATCTTAAATACTTTAAACATGCATGTCATATTTAAAACTAATATAAATGGGCATGCTTTTAGTAAGGCATTGTGCTGTTCGAGTAAAATGATTCCTTAGAGTCTAGATGATGCTTGATCCTAACTGTGAATCTTCTATTAATGAACTGTTCTTTAGACAAGCTATTTAAACTTTAAAAAAAAAAAGTTTTCAAATTTATGATAGTAAATGCATATGTATGAAAGAGAGAAAGAGAGAGAAGTAACTTGACAGGGTCTGGTCATGCCACAACCCTCCCTAGCCTTATAGCTCACCAGGATTTGGGACACACATATGCACATACCTCGAGTGTTTCACGTCAACCAGAATGGAGATCTGAATCTACAGTCATGTGACTTTAGCTATGCAGTGCAGTGTACTACCAGCTGCACAACAGAGGATGGGCCTACTTGTACTTTTAATTATTTAGTTTATCGCATAAAAAAGAGAATATATTTCCTAAGGCCTCTATTTCTACCACTCATTTACAACCTAGTAAAAAATCTGATGCAGTCAATTTAGAATAGTTAATGTAATTAATAAATTAATCTATTTGCCTACCTTCTTCATTAGGATGTGACTGTCCAATGGACAGGACTGGTTACAGTCTTACCCATATACCCAGTTTCTGGCACTACTACTTCCAAATCAGGGAAATCTGGGGGAGTGTTCTCTACTGAGGTTGTAGTGGTGGATAATTACTATTTCTTTAGTTTCTTCCCCTCCCTGTTGCTTCATCACCACAACCAAAAACATTAAGTCTTTTTCCTTCTAACAAAACATACTGTTGGAAGTTTTTATTCTTTTTCTGTTATTGTCCTGTCTCTCTCATTTCTTCCTGGACAAGCTCTATGCAACAATCATTTTGTATCTCTCTCCTCTTCCAAACTTTTCTCTATTTTTCTTTCATTACCCTGATCTCTCATGATCTATTTCCACCTTTCTGGCTTTTCTTTCTAAACCTGTTTTATGGCTTCTCTTCTAATTTTGTACCTAAAATCCTAAAATGACTAAAGGTTCTATTTCTTCTAATTCTATATGCTCTCCATAAGTCACATTATCTGTTTCCATGGCTTCAATTAATATTTGCATGCTGATAATGTTCAAAATTGAAATAATTGGGGAGGCAGGTGGCATAGTGGTTAAGGCACTAGACTCCCATATAGTCAACTACAGTTCAAGTCCTGGACAAGGCAGCTTGAAACTCAGGCTGGGCATGGGTGTGTGCATGCCCAAAATCTTGCAAGGAGACTGGAGTATAAGGGATTGTGGCGTGGCCACTCCCAAGGGTGTGATGTCTTGCTTTCTGTCTGTCTGTTTCACTGTCTGTGAGTGCACACTGCCTATAGAAAAAAATCTCTCTCAAAAAAACCCCCCAAAAAACAAAAACAAAACTGAAATAATATGCTGTTATATGTAGTACTTATTTTCTTAGTATTTCTCCCCTTCTAAATTTAAGCTTTATTATAAACTCAAAAACTCATGAGAATCTCCAAAGAATATCAGTTAGGGATTCTAAGATGGAGCAGCAGTAGTGGCACAGTTTTTGGAATTGTCCAACTGTGTATAAAAACAGGCAGGAAAAAAAATTGATTGGAAATGAAAAACCTGTAGACAATCTTTAAAATAAAAGTAAGTGATAAGGCTTCTCCATGGGAGCTTAAATTTAAGCTATCTCTTCACTACCATGTCCTACAAACGTGTAATAGTATCTTGCATATAGTAGGCACTCAATAAATATTATTTGATAAATGACCACTTTTAGTTTGTGTTGCCTTACCAAAGCACAATGTTTAATTTTGTCAACAGAGAAGTTAGAGCATTCCCGACAAAAGGAATTTCAAAAACTCCAAACTTCAAAAGAATCTCAGAACAACTAAGGGTTCTGAGAAGATGAGGGCAACAGCAGCATAGTTTTTGGATTTCCCAAGTTTGTATAAAAACATAAAGAAAAAAATAGATAGTAAAATGTAAAATCCATAGGTAGCCCTTAAGAGAAGACTAAGTGATGAGGGGTTTCTATGAACCCCAAAAATATAAGAAGATAGGAACAAATCACTTATGAACACAGATCTGTGTGCTATTGATATCAGTGAAAGAAAATGCAGGGAGAAGCAATGGGTTGAGAAGAGGAGAGCCCTCAAAAAGCCAACAGGAGTTCCTTGTCACTGCAGAGGGCCAATTTAATAGCAGTGGCTAAAACTGGGTAGAAGATTTGCTCACTTGAAGAACAGAAATGTTTGAGTTCCATGGCCATGGTCTAGCTCCCATTAACTCTCAAACTGATGCCAATGCTCTCTTCTTAGACATTTCCCCCCAACTCTCATGTGCATGCACACACACACACACACACACACACACACACTCAATGAGATAAAACTGCTAAAAGTGGGCTGGCAAGTGGTGTGGTGGTTAAGGTGCTGGACTCCCACATGGCCAACAGTATTCAAGTCCCATACCTGGCACCTTGTTTTCTTGTTCTCTCTGTCTCTCTCCAGTCAAATATAAAATAATAATAATAATAACAATAAAATTTAAATAAAATAATTATTTAAAAGCTAGAAGTACAATTAAAATTGAGCAAAAAGAGAAAAGAGGTCAATTAAATGTCAGAAATGAAAACAGAGCAAAGAAATTGCAAACTGCAAGCTGCCATATGTATTTTGCATAGTGTTATTGAGATATAATTGACACACCGTAAGCTACACATATTTAAATTGTGCAATTGACAAGTTTTGACATGGGAATCCATCACTATATTCAGAGTGAAAATATCCATTACCCACTAAAGTTCCCAATTCCCATCCTCACTCTCTTCAGGTAGTCATTGATCTGCTTTCTATCACTGCATATTAGCTTGCAGTTTTCTAGTTTATATAAATTGAATCATTAGGTTTCTTTTTTTTTTCACTCAGTGTAATTATTTTGAGATTTATCTGTGTTGTTTGTTGCATGCATATTACATAAAATGAATACTCATTTTATTGTAATACTAAGTAATATTTTATTGTGCACACATGTCATAATTTGTTTATCAATTCATCTGTTGATGGAGATTTGGGTTATTTCTAGTTTGGGACTATTATTAGTAGAACTGATATAAATACTTGTGTATAAGTCTTTCTATGGACATATGTATTCATGTTTCTTGAGTAAATACCAAGTAGCAGAATGGATAGATCATAATATAGGTATGTGTTATAGTTTCTAAGAAAAGGCCAAACTGTTTTCTAAAGTGGTTGTGCCATTTTACATTTCCATGAGCATATATGAGAATTCTAATTTCTCTGCATTTTCAGCAACACTTGATATGATCAGTGTTTTTCATTTTAGCCATTCTTTTCATTTTTTTAAAAGAATGATTTATTTTTAAATTTTATTTCTTATTGTTCTTTTTTATTTGATCAGAGAGAGAAAGAGAAAGGGAAAATAAGAAAGTGAATTTCCAGGTCTGAGACTCGAACCATAGTCAGCCATGTGGGAATCCAGTACCTGTACCACCACACCATCTGCTGGTCCCTCATTTTAGCTATTCTAATAGGTTAGTCATGATATCTTATGGTTCTAATTTATATTTCTCTAATGACTAGTGATAATGAGCCTCTTTTCATATGCTAATTTGTCATTTATATCTTCTTTGATAAAGTATCTGTTCAATCTTTTGCCATTTTTAATTGCATTGCATTTTTAGTTCTAACAATTGTTTATATATTTTTGATGCATATTATTTATCAGATACACCATATACTTTTACCATAGACAAAAATAATGTAAGAGAATGTCCTATAAAGGTAGAGAAGCTATGGAAGCTAAGCCTCCTTCTAAAAGTTCAGAAAAACTGAGTACATAAAAATGAGCAACAAGGGACCAGCAAATGGCACAATGGTTATGTCACTTGATTCCTACATAGTCGACAGCATTTTGAGTCCCTACTCGGTGGCTTAAAATTCACACTGGGCCATGTGTGTGCATGCTCAAAGTCCTGAGAGAAGAAGAGAGAGAAGGGATTGTGACATGGCCACCCTTCTGGGGATGGGGGAGGGGTGATTTCTCACTTTCTGTCTCTCTGTCTCTCCAGGGAGCACCCATGTCCTATAGCAAAAATCTCTCTCTTAAAAAAAAATTTAGCGACATAAAAGTATTGAGTCTGAATTTCATACAAAGCTTCCATAAAGAGGATTAAGGAGCTAGTAGTACCCTACCTGAATCATAGGAAAAAACCTCTGCCCTAAATAGTATAAATTATTATAAAATCAGAAAATAACTTAGAAGTCCTGTTGCTAGAACCTAAACTTTCATCACTAGATGCTTATTTCTTTGTCTTAATAATGTTAAAAGGGATATACTACCAGGAAGATGACTTACAAAGTTACCAACACTTCAGTGAATATAATTGTATGTGATCTTTTGCAATATGACAGAGAACT